>NC_046156.1:160656210-160780770 GCF_011064425.1 Rattus rattus
AAATCCCTTATGTCTGTGTTGTCTTCCACTTGTGGTCTCTGACGAGGTAAACAGAAGGAGTCTGGTTTTATATCTCTGCGAATTTTGTTCTCTTCAATCACCTTGGGGTTTCTCAGAGCCCCAATGTCAAAGGCTTGGGTGTCCTCCTCCCCACCTCCTTCATCATCATAATGGATAACATTGTCTCTGATGTCTTCTTTGGAGGTCATAAGGGTGTCTTTCTTCCTCTGCCTCCTCAGTGCTACATACAGCACAACAATAGCTACAAAAAAAAAAATCACAACTTGGTAAATGAAAGCACAGATATCATTTCATCTCTCTGTAAATGTTGCAGCAGATAAGGGATAGCTGCATTTCTTTAATGATGTCATAGTATGTTCATAGACATAATAATATAATAAGAATGCTATGCATATGATTGTAAATTGTCTAATGCAAACTTCATATTTAAATGCTAAATATCCAGAAATCACAGAAATGCTATTAATATTATCAAATGTTTTTCCTTTTGTATTTTAATATTTTGGACACAGAAAATGTAGCAGTAAAAGAACTAAAAAGAGGAAATGTGTCTTCTTATTCTGTTTGATACAAAAAAAGATGGGCATTTCATGGTATAGTAGCATTTAAATATCTTTCATGGGTAACAATATTCTTGGCAAAAAATACATTTCTGTAAAATGGTCAAAGAATTTGGTGAGAAAATCAATAGTTAATAAAGATGAAAAAAACAGTACACTAGAGACGTATAGAAGAGAAGGATAGAAACAGTCAGAAAAAGGGGAGAGGAGAGGGAGAGAGAGAGAGAAAGAGAGAGAGAGAGAGAGAGAGAGAGAGAGAGAGAGAGAGAGAGAGAGAGAGACTAAATGAAAGAAATAGTTCCAGAAAATTAGCTGTGCAAGGTTAGAAAAACAGACTCCATTGAATATGGCTAGAGGGTATCTAAAAGAAACACTAGACCCACATACATCTATTGTTTAACCTTACTCCATAATAAGACTAAATAGTGTATGGGAATAGATATATTTCCAAACTTGATCTAATAGAAGATAATGCATGCAAATACTGCTTTTTATTATTATAAACATGGGGCTTAATAGTATCTAGAATAGTAGAAGTGACTCTGGCTATTCAGGAAGAGTTATGGTAGATGGTCACACTACAAGTGTCATTTATGATACTGATGATAGAACAAGGTTTTGGTTTGTTTGTTTGTTTGTTTGCTTACTTCATGGGCTAAAGGAGAACACCTATAATATTCACAGCATTCTGAGAAAATACACAACTATCCTCTAATTCAATAGCTATCTCATCATAGAAGAGAATGAGCACAGTTTGGGGAAGTTGATTGTCAAATAATAAATATTTATAATTTCTGATGTGCGAATTCTCTTTGAACATTCAGCTAGAAGTTTGTACCACTAGTAATATCATAGCATAGATAATTGTTATTAAGATGATATAAAGAATGTTTTGTTCATGTAACTACGTTATCCACACAGAATTAATATCTATAGTGTTGAAATTGACCTAGAATTCACTTTCTATGTCACCATGGACATTTGACTCAGGTAGTATTATCTACAATATGTTATTTACTGCTTGTCACTATATCTATTCAAGAGAAAAAAAGCTATATTATTAGAATGCTTTAGATGATAGCTATTCTTTCTTAAACTCAATACAAGATATATATCTCATTCCTTTGATTACTAAGGAATAACCAGCATTAAGCATTTAGTAAATGGAATATATGATATATATATATATATATATATATATATATATATACTCACACAGTATTACAAAATATGCTTATTTTAGTCATTTTTAGTCTAGCAGTGCTTCTGGATATTTTAGACAGCTCTCACCTGTTTTAACGGTAATATTTACAAATTTGTTTTGGAATGTGAAAGGTGTTGAAGACATTTAGGATGGCAAGTAGAATGTAAACAAATTTGTGGTCCTTGTACTCTGTTTTTCTCTAGCCTCTCTGTTTTCTTCATTCCTTTGTTGTGCTAGGAATTACAATCTGTTGTTCATCTGAGTTGATTTTTATTAGATAGTCAAATTAATAGTATGCCTAATTAAAAGAGATATGGTTCTAAATGAGAGAGGATTTCATGTTGGAAAAGGAGTCAATTTTCAGGACGAATAGTAATAATTACTTACATATTGACGATGTTAGATATAAAATACCAATTAGAAAATGTTTTTAGTACAAATATTTATTAAGTGACCAGTGATTTTCTAACCAGCTTGGTATCCAAACTTAGAGAGATTGTAAGCTAAGGATAGGGTCGAGTAAAGCGATAGGTAGAAATAGACAGAAGACGATCAGTGTGTTAACCAACCTAAGAGTATAACAATGCATAGTAGGATTGCAATCAAAGCTCCAGTGCTAAGTCCTACAGGTAGAAAAATTGCTTCCACGTTGCAAGACAGGATGGTTCCATCAGAGTCACATCTGCAAACACGAATTGTCATTGTATTCGTGCTGCTTTGGACAGGGTAACTGCTGTCTTCTATAACAATAGGAAGGAAATACAACTCTTGCTGCCTGCGGCTGTAGCCATTTCTCTGGGTTTCAATTCCAGCTGTGTTGTCTGCAAAACATGACATTTAGGATTACATAGCTATGGTGAGTTTCACTTCAAGTATTAAATTGGTATCTGCTAAGCAGTAGGAACCTCTTTTTGACTCAGTATAATGCATCCTTATTTAAATTATTTCTTATATCGTTATGAAAACTTTCCTAGCGTAATCAGATGTAATTAAAATAGCGCTCAAGGGGGAGAAAAGCATTCATCTTGGGGGTGTATGGATGAGACTGTCCATCCAGAAAGAACAAAGATTTACAAGTATTATGCACAAGAAGTTGGGTTGTCTCTTTTTTTCCTGATATCAAAATCAAACTGGATGAGAAAAATATTAGAGAAATTATAGTGTTATAATTCTAAATCCTAAAAATGTCAAAGATTTAAAAGAAGAATATGAGGAACATCTTAAACTATGTATTGTAGAACTGATAAATAAAATAAAATATATAAAAACACTGGATGATTGAGAAGATTGATATCCATACTGAGAATCTGCAATCTTTATCTCTCATTCTGCTTCACATATAGGCACATATACACACTTATGCAAAAAATACATATTGCCATTTACAGTAATAGACATAGTCTCGCACACTCCACCTACATCCATATCCATAATGTGTATATGTATGTATATATACAGAAAATTAGTAGCCCTAAATACTTTTTCAATTTCTAAATAATTTTCAATTAAACAATACCTTTTAAAATATTGTTTTTCATATAAACTTTATAGTAATATTGGGAATCAGGTAAATAACTTAAAAATTATGCTACTTATTAAAGTAAAATTATGTTAGAGATACATTACTATTCTAATCACAATCCACTATATTAATTGTAAATTGAATTTACAACATTTACTTAACCAGCTTTTATGGGAAAACTTTTTGAGTTATCATTAAGATTTGCTTTGCAAGGTTTATTTATTTTCATTCTAGAAACATTTTAGGATGAAGGAAATTATCAAGATTGCATCACCATTAGTTGAGTTCCATAAATAGATTAAGTGGAGATAAATATTTGAGCTAATGACAGACAAAGAGAAATGAGAACTGACTCAAGATATTCAAAACTCAATGACTCACTCCATTAGGTTGAGTAAAAACAGCCTCCTATTGTCAGAGATCATAAATTAAGTGCCAATCATTAAAAAAAAAGAAATAGAAAATATAGGGTTCTCTGGAAGGAGTTACTTCATTTTTTATTGCTTAATTTATATGAAGAATAGAACCTAAAATATTTGTTTCTAACTTATTATTAATGATGACTGAGTATCCTAAATTTCTTGTTCTTTGCATTATGGAAAAAAGTTGGTACATGAAACGTCAATTCCTCACTTAAAATGTTACAATAAACTTAATGTATTTTTTTTTTTTCCGGAGCTGGGGACCGAACCCAGGGCCTTGCGCTCGCTAGGCAAGCGCTGTACCACTGAGCTAAATTCCCAACCCATTTTTTTCTTTTTTTTTTCTTTTTTCTTTTTTTTTAATTTTTTAATGTATTTTTAAAATATAATTTATGATAAATAAAGTACAGTAAATAATTTGGAGATTTTTAAATTGCATTTTCTGCTCCTGAATACTGATTTTTCAATTCATTAAGAATTTTACTTTAGTCCACCAAATTTTATCATATCAGATATTCAATATATATTTTATAAAATATACTTATTCAAAGGAGATGAATATCAAAAGTCACAGAAATTTGTACACATACATGCATTGTGTGAAATGGTGACTTTTTTTCTGCTTAGTGATTTAAGTTAGTTATTCAAGATTATGGTTTCAAAGTTTGATTGTTCTTCATTAAAATCAAAAATTTATAGGAAAAATGTTATCATGTTCCTTCCATCAAGGAGCATTTGTTATCATAGCCACTATTATAATCTGAGATACACAGATATTTTAGAAAATATTTTCCATATCACAGTATCAGTAATCTATAAAAACCATAAAACTTATGGGCTTATACTGCTGCTTCAATTATTCCAAGGATTCAACGAATGTTTGAGTAACTTCTTTCCAAATGGCTTGTAACTAGGCTGACAATATGGTTATGTATTCATTGCTTTTCTCTTCCTTTCCAAAGACTTCAAGACCCAAGCCAATCCATAAAAGCTAGAGAAATGATAGAGAGATGGATCTTCGGGTGGTAAGAATCGTGGCCAATATATTAGACACCATGATGACAGGCAGGCAGTATGGCCCTGAGCCACAGCTGAAATTTTACACCCTGATCCACAAGCAGAGAGCAAACCAATTTGATTTGTATTGACGTGGGCTTTTGATACTTAACAGCAGGCCCTAGAGATACACCTCTTCCACCAAGTCTGTATTTCCTCATGATGCCCAGCAGTGCCAGAAACTTTTGTCCAAGTATTCAAACATGTGGTCTACAGGGGAAGAATTCCCATTCAATATACCACAGCCTCCATTGGCTTGGACAGGGTTATTTTCTATATTTTGTTATCTAAATACTGACCAATTACACCTAGCAAAAATGTTATTATCTCCAGGATATAAACATGTGGCTTATATTATCTTCAGGATATAAACATGTTACATTTAAATTTGTAAAATGTTTGACTTATAATTCACAACCATTCTTCATTTCTCACTGTAGGAGGGAGCCAACCCACCCGTGTTCATCAGTGAGAAATATTGATACTCAGACGTTCTTCTCTCTAGTCATGGCACGCATTGCTCATCTCCAGACGTCCTTTAATTTGGGTTAGTTGCCAACTTCTACATTATCTCACTGCAGTATTTCACTTGTTTTAAAAACAAAACTCATTAGTACTTCAGTTTTCTATCAAATATTATATCGGATATTTAATACTTATTATACATTAAATAGGTACATAGAATAGATTGGCATACAATATACAGAACTATGTTTGCAAGACCTAATGTGAATCTGATTTAGAAATGATTTGCCTTACATTTTTAAGTTCGTGATGATAGAAATGTATATCCAGACAAGCACTCAGTCTTTACTTATAACAAAGTGCTTAATAGGTTTGAAAAACCATTCAAAATTTTGTTAAATGATTTCTTCAATTGAAGTTAATGTGGATTTTCTGGTCAGACTTATGCCAGGATAAATTGAGCTTTGCATTTGATAAGGGTAATACATCCTTTGTAGTCATTAATCATGTCTTTTCTCTTTGGGGAAGAGATTATTAAATTAAGAGAAACACCTGTACTTTTAATCCAATATATGTTTCTGTGCTGACTTGTAATATAAGCAGATATAGTAATACTAGACACAATACTATAGATGGTAGAATATTTTTGTGGAAGTCACATGAGAGAAAGATTGGCAGCAGTTGTAGGTAAAATTATCTTTACAGAAACACTTTAGACATTGCCTTAAAGGCTTTGCATATGCTCTCAATACAGATGCTCTGAGGCTGTCATTATTTAGTATAACTGTGTCAGCTATAGCCATTAGAATAGTGGAATGGGAATAAAATCCTGTTTATTCTAATTCAGCTGCCCAATTCATAAAATTTCACTGTTTGTTGCTCAAATAAAAAAATGAACATAGAATTAATTTGTATGTATAAGAAATGTGCTTACTGTTACTCTGCTATATTCAAAACAAGGAGGCACTCAATTTCCAGAAATACTTTTATTTGCTTGAGTCTTTAAAGCCTGGCCCTTTTATAATAAAAGTAAACTATATTACCTGATGAACATCATACAATAATTAGCTTGGTACTCTTTGAAATTTTTGTATTTCTTATATATAATTTTCTATGTTTTGGGAAACTGCTTTTAGGAAAGGCATGGGTTCCCCTCCCTATGTCCTTTGACAAACTACATAAGAGGCAAATCTGTAAGTGGACATACTTACTTCTGAAGTCATGAACTGTAAAATTGGGTTTGATGGCAGCGTCTGGTGCCAATCTAAAGGAGAATTGCTGCCCAGCAGGTGAGAGATCTCGGTCTACAGCACCGACTATCTGAATGATCTGAAACAAAGTTGAGATTAAACTTGAAGTCAGTCATCAATTTCACAAGGAACCTTATACATCAGGCTAAAACGTTTATTTAATAATGAATGCAAATAAACAGAGAGGACAATTTTGAATCAATACTAGTGACTCAATTCTTTACAATACCTTTTGTAAGCAATCCTCTGAGCATTTACAAGTAATAATGCCAACTACAATCAGAGGACATAGGCTAATTTGAAATCAATATCTGTGTAACCACAAAGCTTACCAGTATTGAAAATTCTAGCAAAATAAAATTAAAGGCACTTGCTTGGATGTTACATTAAGTGAGGCAAATGCTTTGTAGACTAAATAAGAAATTCTTACTAGAAACAAGGCATTTTATTATCTATGTGTCCTTTAAAAGCAAAATTAAAGAGCAAGTACACTTGTGAGAGTAGATATATTAAAATAATAAAAATGAAGATAGCAATACCAACTCAGTAGTATTGACACCTGCACCCCTGGTATTTTGAATAATATAATATGTGTTTCAATACTAGTTGCACAGGAAAATACTCATATCTCTATTTCAAAATGACTTCCATGTTGCCCTGATAAGTTGTATATCATTGTTAAATGTAAATAATTGAGCATTTTACCCTTCAATTTAAACTATAAGTAATTTTGGAGGTCTTTTTTGTAAAAAAAAATTGCATTTGACTTCATAAATCAACAAATTAGAAGACATAATGGATAGGATATCTAAGAACTCTATGCCAGAAAATATGTTAGGAAGTATGGGGGTAGGGGCAGCCAAGAATGTGGAATTGGGCCAAGCATACAAAATAAATAGGACTGAGTGTTGTAACAGCATAGAAATTCCACACAAGATTCTTGTCTTGGGGCATAAAATACATATAAAGAGACTTTAATAATTATGATTCAAATACTACTTTTTGTTATATGATTCCTGGTTATAATCCAATCCCATGACAGTGATCTACTTTACTACACAGATACAAGCACATAGACACATATGAAAGATAGTTTTCACATAGGTAAATACTGGGTAGATTGCTGATAGATAGATAAATAGGTAGATAGATAGATAGATAGATAGATAGATAGATAGATAGATAGATAGATAGTTGGATAGATGAATAGAGAGATAGAGAGATATTAGTAGTGAGTTGTTAAATATCAACATTCGGGGCATGTAAAATTAAAACATAATGTTCAGTAGGAATTTCAGTCTACTTCCTCAGTAGGAATTCATGCCACAGAGTTTATTTATTTGTCTCATAATTGGTTACATTTCTATAACATAACATTTAAAGGAGCAATATAATGAAGTGTCACAGTTTAGTATCACCTTAAGGACTGTAATTGCTCTTCTTATCACTTTGACTGTATATGATATTAATTAAAACAATACTAACTACTTACACCTGTAAGGGCATATTTTGACCGAATTATTTGGAATGTGAGATCCTAACCTAAATCTGCATCTTTTGCAGAGGGAAGATCCTCCTTCAATCTGGGCTATACCTTCTGCTGGCAGCCTCAAATAAAAAAATAGTCCAATGAAGACCCAGCTCTAGTGGTCCTGGGCACATTCCCAAAAGGTTCTCCACCTTACCACAGGGACATGGTCTCCACTATGTTCACAGCAGACTTATTCTTAATAACTAGAAACTGGGCAACCTAGATAGTCCAAATCTTTGAACTCAGCTGACTATATTTACCTTTTACCTTCTCAAGACTTGGGTTATCGACTTTTCCGTGAGTAGATGAGGAAACTATTGATCTCTGCCTGCTTGCCCTTGTTCTCATTTGGAAGTTAATTACCTCACTGGAAGTAGATCCTAATTCTTCAGGATTTCTATATAGAATGAAGTTGAACTGACACACCCAGCCTTAAGGACTGAACAACTACTATATTCTCAAATGTTCCATTTTTAGGCAGCCATTGTTGGACTATCTGGACCACAACCTAGAAGATATTCTATTAAATTTCACATACAAATACAATCCTTTTAACTATTCGGTTCTCCTTCAGAAGCCTAATATATTCACTCTCTAAAAAATAAAATTTACTGTACTCAGACTTATAGCAATGTTAAGTCGCCCTATTTTATCCTTAAACGTTCTGTATTATTTAATAATCAATATACAGCTGTTAACTTTTCAGGCATGTTTTTGTTTCAAATTAATGCTTAACCAGCATCATTTAAATCAAACCTATTTAAAATCTACAGATATAATTTGCTTGAAAGGGTGGTTGCCTAGCATGTACAAAGCCAAAGACATGATTTTCACTACTTCACATATTAAGCATGGTGATACATGACAATACATATAATAACCCAGAATGGAAGCAGGAGCATTAGAAACTAAAAGTCATTCTGAACTACTTAGTAAGTTCGAGGCCAGTTGTGTATACATGAGATCCTGAACATGTATTTTTTTCCAGAGTAGTGGTGAGGTATATGAGCATCATTTCTAATTAATTTTATGAAGATACCTTAAGCAAGAAAATATTTGCATGTGTATTCATGTCTGGACTTAAACCTAAAGCATAATATAAAGGGGACATTATATGCACTTGGTTAGCAATATTGAAAACATACCTGTCCCGGTTTGGCATTTTCACACACTGCTGTCTCATATGGCACAGATATTTCTGGAGGAAATTCATTGACATCTAGGACATTAATTAGTATGTTAACTTTACTTGTTAATAATGGGTTACCTGTTTAAAACATAAAAAAAGGATAAACAATGATTACAAAACATGGTCATTACTTCCCTGAAAGCCACACTTTTTAAAAATTTCTTTGGATACTAAGATGAAAGTCACCCTCAATTATAGGAAATTATAAGATATCAGCTGCAAACCCCCAAGGAAAAAAAATGGGTATATTTGCACAACTATCATTCCAGGAAAAGAGAATAAGATCAGGTAAGAGAAACTATTTAACTGACTAGTTACTAAACGGGCAGGGATTTTGATTAAGTGAGATTTTAACAGTCTTTTCAGATTTAGTGCACTGTTCTTACCTTAGCAAATATTGATATTTACTTTGTTGTAGAAATATGGATTTCTGTGTTGCACTACCATAGCCAGAAGATATAATATATGGAATATTTAAGATATATAAGTAAATATCTCAAATTTGTCTTACTGACAAAACTTGGGACATATATTCAAGTAAAATAAAATTCATAGATGCATTGTGGAAGGCCAAAAGTCATACTTTCGTTATTCCTGGAGCAATAATAAATAAACACTTGATAAAGACTCACTTATTCCCAAACTAAGTGCTACCACAATATATTTGTAGCAAAGAAATCACTCTCTAATGAACCTCAAAGATTTTAACCCCAGCTAGGACATATTATTTGCACTCCTATTTTGTATTAAAGAAAGAAACTTGAAGTAATTTATTAAAGTACGCAAGCATAATGCACAAAATATCTTAAAGCTACTTTAAAACTATGCCATCACAAGTTTTACAAGTAAATATGGTGCTTCAAATATTTGATGGTCCTATCCAGAATACAGAACTAAAAGAGCCAAAAATTAAATACAATTCCAGAATGTTAAAAGACGATTAACAAATTAAAATCATCTATATCACAGTGTAAACTTTCAAAAAATGCACTCAAAGTTTTAATTGCTGACTGATTCTGACAAGTCCAAAGACTTTGGTTTCAAAAATCATTATAACAGAAAATAAAACACTCTATGCAGAAGTGGATGATATTTTACCAAACTTATGTGTAAGAATGGAATCTATCAGCAAACACCATGCAGACACAAATAGCTAAAAATTAAGTTCACAGGTATGGTCTGTAAGATTGCTTTCAATTAGGGAGGGTATATTGATAATATTTCAGAATAATTCAGAAACATGGACACATAGATTATAATACCAAGGTGTATTCTTTAATTGAAGCTTTTCAATTGAATTTTGACACCAACTTTATCCTTTTTAGCCCAGTTCTGAGCACAGATTTTTCATATGAAATTGATCACATTACCTGTTTTCCCTTTGTATGTTTGCTCCTTAAATGTAATGTATTATACAAACATTTATTAACATTTGAAGTTATTGTTAATCTCATTTTTAAAACTATAAAATGACATAATTAAGTTTATTTGTTTGCTTAGTGCTAGTTATTTGTATAGCACATGGACATAGAGCATTAATTAAATAGGCAAAACAGTGTAATTTTCTAAAAATATTAGCAACAATAATTATAAAATAGTGACCTCTTGCATTGTAATGTTTGATATGTACTGATGGTCTAGAGAACCTGAAACACCTTGCATAGACATTTAGAAACATGAGTTTCTGTCTGTATATAAAGCTCTGAAAATTGATGGTGTAAACAAACATCTCTAAAACTCCCAATTGGAAAGTAAAAGGACCAAGTCATGGTTCAAAATTTCTTGTACTTTTTGAGCTATTACAGATACATAGAAACAATATTTCTACTTTAAAACTACTTAGTGTACTAACCCATAAAATAAACTATCAATACAATTCATGAAAAGTAACATACCAATTTAATTCTTCAAGCAGGTGATGTGAGGCTCAACTCTTCCTATATTATCTGATAAGTGAATCTCGTGTTCAAAGTACAAGATTGACATCTTACTTATTTTATTCAGATTATTTGAAGATGAATTGCCTTCTATAGGCACCATATTTTCTAACCTAACTACATTCATCACAGAAACTTACTTCCATAATCTATAAAAAAGTTATTTAAAGAAACAAGGCCTATTTTAATCTACCACTTTCTAAATTACTACTGCTTTATCTCTTAAACTGTAGTCTAACATTTGTATTCATAAAAAATTGTTGAAAAGTAGTATGACTATTATTTTGTTATTAATATTCTTTTTCCAAAGGGTATCTTTATTTTTCAACGTTTTAACTAAGAGAAATATTTGTTGTGTGAAATTATCCTGTGCATTGTAGGATACCAAGATTTTCCAAAATTAAATGTCACATAAAATATCAATGATGATACCAGAAAAACAGATGTTCAAAAAAATAACAATTTTGTAGGGTTGGATTTTGTAATAGATCCATTGACTTCGTTTTAATTCATCTCTTCCACTGTGTATGTTTAATTCATTATTACACTATACAAACATCAATTTACACTCTTAAGTAAAAAGCAGTATCATCTCTGTTTAAGAACCACAGTTCTAAAAGAAATATGAAACACTTTGCCAGAGTATTTGAATTATTTATTAGCATAGATTTCTTTCATTTAGATATGCACCATATTCAATTGTGCTGAAAATATAGCGATCTATTTTTGAGTCATCATATCTGTATCTGGTACAATGATGACAAAATTTGTCAATATCTAATTTATCATGATTTTTTGATGAAGACCTTTGGTCTTGGATCCACATAGAATTTATAAAGTATTTGATACTTGTAAAACAATGTAAAATTTAAATTTAGCCAATGTGCATTGATGGAATCACAACTTCTATGAAAATCCTGGAGAGATGATATTTTAATATAAAAGATAATTTAGAATTCACTTAATGATACAGTTTTCATGATATTCTGTTATACTGGTAAATGGTAGTGTATTAAATGTAAATGGCACTAATTTCAAGAAGAAATTAACTTAATCCACAGTTTGCTTTATGCAGAAACTCATTAGTATATGATATGAACTTTCTTGATGGAACAATAGCTATAAACTCTATAAGTGAGAGAAATGTTTCATTATTAAATTACAGATGATTCCCATACAAAATATAAATCATCACATTTATTTATTTAACATGTATTTATATTTTTTGTTCCCTGCTCATTCATTTTTTATTCATTCATTATTTGTTTATTGTTATTTTTTTAAGACAAGGTTTCTCTATGTAGTTCTTGCTGTCCCTGAACTCACTTCTATTGAACATGAAGTTCTCAAACCAACAGAGATCTATTTGTTTATGTATTCCAAGTCCCAGGGTTAAAGATGTGTGCCATCCCCAAACATTGAAGAGAATGCATAATGAGAAATAGCACCTCTGGCTCCACCAAAGGAGATGAGTTTAAACCCAAGTACCCATATGGCAACTTTCCTTGGTCCATTACTCCATCTTCTGGCCTCCAGACATAGAGATGATGTAAAGAAATACAAACAGCCAAAGACCTTGGTTCTGCCAAGGTTGAACCCACAGTGTAGGGGAATATGGGGGGTGGGCAGGCAGTAAAGGGGATGCATGGGGGGACTACCCATATGGGAGAGGGATGGGGATAGGGGTTTATGGACAGGAAACCAGGAAAGGGAGTAACATTTGAAATGTAAGTAAAGAAATGTATCTAATAAAAAAAAATCGGAAAAAAAATACACAGCCAAAGTAGCGACACCCAGAAAACCAAATAAAAGGTTTAAACTCTTTAAAATAAATTTAAATTCATTCAATGTGTATCTTACCCTCCTGAAATACCTATTAAACTTATTCTAAGGTAAAAAACCATGGCACACTGGACTCTCTAAAGTACATGAGGCTCAGTGGCCTCAGTGACTGAAAGTTAGAGCAGAAGTATCAATCACTTGGAGGAATCCCAGAGCAGTCATCTGAATAATATATAATTTACAATAGAAACACACCATTCTTTTACATGTTATAGAGTTTACTGAAAGTAACTATTTCCTTTACATAGTTGATACTCAATAAATAATGACGATATGTGAGAGTATTTCTAGGACACCAAAGATAAATAAAATTGAAAATATTTTGAGAACTGTGTATTTAAAGCAAACACAAAGCTTCCCATATTAGCATACATGGGAGCTGCTGGTATTTTTTATTAAACAATGATATCTGCTTTTGAATAACTATGAAAGTTAAAATTCAATTTTTGCTCTGTCCTGGAACTACAGTAAATTCAAGAATGAAAACACAGTTTTCAATGCTGCAAATTGAATTATTCTAGTGCAAACAGAGTAAATTATAATAACTGAATAATGTGGACTTTATTTGGCCCCTCTTTTAGAAATATTCATTTTATACTACAAGTTAGGTTACACATAGATGAGTGAAACTATATCAAATACAATGCTGTGACATCGACATAGTCTGAAACATCCACAAAGCATTTGAGATACTACACACACACACACACACACACACACACACACACACACACACACATATACATATATATATACTAGACATTTCTCTTTGTTTTGTTATGGTTAGTTTGCTAAAACAATTTATTCCAAGACAAGAAATGAAAATTATCATAGATTTTACATTTCTGTAATAATATAATTATAAATACTTTAAGTCATTTGAAGACAATTAAACCTCAAATATACAATAAGTTTTTGGATATATTTTAGCAGGATACATTTTAAAATGCAGAATAGTCTTGAAGCAAACAAAGCAGTCAAAATGAGTTGAATGTACGTGGGAAGACTCCAACTATCTGAGAATAAATACTAAGCTACAGATTCCATGGTAGTCACTGGGATAATTGTTCACTGTTTTGTTGTTGTTGTTGTTGTTGTTGTTGCTCTTGTTGTTGTTGTTGTTGATGTTGATGATGATGATGATGGTGTTTCTATTGTTATTGTTGACTCAGCATGACTTTAGATTCTCCTGCTGTCTCTCTTCAACCTCCATCCAACTCCTGAACCATACAAGTAAGCTGCACTTTCCCCAACTATCTTCCCTGCTAGCCAAGATTTCTGGACCAAGCCAAGCTGCCCAAGCACCTGGCTATCCCAGGAGGAATTCCATTCTCCTGATGCTTTTCTCCACATCTCCCTCAGATACTTGAACCTCACAGGTTAGCTTCCCTTCCCCCAATGAAATTCCCTGCTCTCTGAGCCAACTGGACCAAGGCAAGCAGCCCTGAGAATCCTGCTATTCAAGGGGGTCCACCACTTCCTGGCCACTTCTCCTTCACTTCCATCAGACTCCTGAAACATACAGGTATGCTTCCCTTTCTCCACCCATATTCCCTTCTCCCTGAGCCCTTTGGGCCAAGCCAAGCTACACTGAGCAACAAGCTATCCAATTAGACCTCTAATCTCCTGCCACCTCTCTGCCCAACTTCATCAGACCTGAGGCTCCTAAACTAGAGACCTGCAAGTCCAGAACCACAAAGCCCAAAGATACTCATCAGTGGCCTGCCACCCCAAGACCATTGATGTTCACCCCTCTCCCAATATCTACTATGTGAAAGTTTTGGATCAAAACCATCCAGATGTCTAAGACCCGCAAAAAACACAATGAACAAGAGCCAGGGCAATGAGAAACTTACAAAGTACAACTACCCCACTACAGCAAGCCCCAGATATCCAAACATAACTGAAACACAAGAGAAGGACTTGAAATCCAATCTTATAAGGCTGGTAGAGGTCTTTAAAGAGGAAATGTATAAATTCCTTAAAAACATAAAGGTCATTTCAAATACACAGGTGAAGGAAATAAATAAAACTATAAATACTTATTCAATATAGTTCTTGAAGTTCTAGCCAAAGCAATCAGACAACAAAAGGAGGTCAAGGGGATACAGATTGGAAAAAAAAAAGTCAAAATATCACTACTTGCAGAGGATACGATAGTATATTTAATCGATCCCAGAAGATCCACCAGAGAACTATTAAAGCTGATAAACACTTCAGCAAAGTGGCTGGGTATAAAATTAACTCAAATAAATCAGTAGTCTTCCTCTACACAAAAGAGAAACAAGCCGAGAAAGAAATTAGGGAAACGACACCCTTCATAATAGTCCCAAATAATATAAAATACCTCGTTGTGACTTTAACCAAGCAAGTAAAAGATCTGTACAATAAGAACTTCAAGCCCCTGAAGAAAGAAATTGAAGAAGACTGCAGAAGATGGAAAGATCTCCCAGGCTCATGGACTGCCAGGATTAACATAGTAAAAATGGCCATTTTACCAAAGGAAATCTACAGATTCAATGCAATCCCCTTCAAAATACTAATCCAATTCTTCAGAGAGTTAGACAGAACAATTTGCAAATTCATCTGGAATAACAAAAAACCCAGGTTAGCTAAAACTATCCTCAACAATAAAAGGACTTCAGGGGGAATCGCTATCCCTGAACTCAAGCAGTATTACAGAGCAATAGTGATAAAAACTACATGGTATTGGTACAGAGACAGATAGACCAGTGGAACAGAATTGAAGACCCAGAAATGAACCCACACACCTATGGTCACTTGATTTTTGACAAAGGAGCCAAAACCATCCAATGGAAAAAAGATAGCATTTTCAGCAAATGGTGCTGGTTCAACTGGAGGTCAACATGTAGAAGAATGCAGATCGATCCATGCTTATCACCCTGTACAAAGCTTAAGTCCAAGTGGATCAAGGACCTCCACATCAAACCAGATACACTCAAACTAATAGAAGAAAAGGTGGAGAAGCATCTCGAACACATGGGCACTGGAGAAAATTTCCCGAACAAAACATCAATGGCCTACGCTCTAAGATCAAGAATCGACAAATGGGATCTCATAAAACTGAAAAGCTTCTGTAAGGCAAAGGACACTGTGGTTAGGACAAAACGGCAACCAACAGATTGGGAAAAGATCTTTACCAATCCTACAACAGATAGAGGCCTGATATCCAAAATATACAAAGAACTCAAAAAGTTAGACTGCAGGGAGACAAATAACTCTATTAAAAAATGGAGTTCAGAGCTAAACAAAGAATTCACAGCTGAGGAATGATGAATGGCTGAGAAACACCTAAAGAAATGTTCAACATCTTTAGTCATAAGGGAAATGCAAATCAAAACAACCCTGAGATTTCACCTCACAGCAGTAAGAATGGCTAAGATCACAAACTCAGGTTACAGCAAATGCTGGCAAGGATGTGGAGAAAGAGGAACACTCCTCCATTGTTGGTGGTTTTGTAGACTGGTACAACCATTCTGGAAATCAGTCTGGGGGTTTCTCAGAAAATTGGACATTGAACTACCTGAGGACCCAGCTATACCTCTCTTGGGCATATATCCAAAAGATGCCCCAACATATAACAAAGACACATGCTCCACTATGTTCATAGCAGCCTTATTTATAATAGCCAGAAGCCGGAAAGAACCCAGATGCCCTTCAACAGAGGAATGGATACAGAAAATTTGGTACATCTACACAATGGAATATTATTCAGCTATCAAAAACAATGACTTTATGAAATTCATAGGCAAATGGATGGAACTGGAAAATATCATCCTGAGTGAGGTAACCCAATCACAGAAAAACACACATGGTATGCACTCATTGATAAGTGGCTATTAGCCCAAATGCTTGAATTAGCCTAGATGCACAGAACACATGGAACTCAAGAAGGATGACGAAACTGTGAATGCTTCACTCCTTCTTCAAAAGGGGAACAAGAAAACCCTTAGGAGGGGATGGGGGGCAAGGTTTAGAACAGAGGCTGTAGGAACACCCATTCAGAGCCTGCCCCACATGTGGCCCATACATATACAGCCACCAAACTTTATAAGATGGATGAAGCAAAGGGCAGGCTGACAGGAACTGGATGTAGATCTCTCCTGAGAGACACAGCCAGAATATGGAAATTACATAGGCGACTGCTAGCAGCAAACCACTGAACTGAGAACGGGACCCCAGACCCCATATGAACAACAATGCCAACCAACCAGAGCTTCCAGGGACTAAGCCACTACCCAAAGACTATACATGGACTGACCCTGGACTCAATTGCATAGGTAGCAATGAATAGCCTAGTAAGGGTACCAGTGGAAGGGGAAGCCCTTAGTCCTGCCAAGGTTGGAATCCCAGTGAACGGGATTCTTGGGGAGAGGGTGGTAATGGGGGAGGATGGGGAGGGGAACACCCATGTAGAAGGGGAGCTGGAGGGTTTAGGGAGATAATGGCCTGGAAACCGGGAAAGAGAATAACATTTGAAATGTAAATAAGAAATACCCAATTTAGTATAGATGGAGAAAAAGAGAAGTGTTCAAAGTTCCTCGTCATCAGTGAAATGCAATTCAAAACATAAATACTGTTTAAGATCAAAACCTCAAGATATAGCACATATAGCAGGATGTTAAGGAAGAAGAAAATTCCTCCATTGTTAGTGGAAGCACATATGTGTAAAACCACCATGAAAATCAATTTGTATTTTTTAAGAAAACTGAGAATAGTTCTTCCTCAAAACTCATCTATACCACTCCTGGGTATATACCCTCAAAGTGCCCAGCATCGCAAAGGACACTCACTCAATTATGTTCATAGCAGCTTCTTTTGTAATACACCAGAAACAGGAAACTACATTGATGTCTCTCCACTGAAGAATAGATAAAGAAAATGTGGTATAGCTACACAATTGAATACTATTTACCTATTAAAAACCAAGATATTATGGATTTTGCAAGTAAATGGATGGAACGTTAGAATATTATCCTGAATTAGGTAACTCAGTCCAAAAAGGACATACATGGCATGTACACACTTAGATATAAACCATAAGACACAGATACCATGTTACACTCCACAGACCTGAAGAAGCTAAACAAGAAGGAAGGCTCAGGTGATGAAGCTTGAATCTTACTTTGAAAGGGGAATAAAATAGTCATAGAGATAGATGAGAAAAGGAATTAGAAGGGAGGGGTATGGGGAGAAGAATGTAGGTTTCAGGATCAGGTGTGAGGAAGGATAGGAGAGAAGACTAGATGGCCATGAAAGTTAATGGAAATCTGCAGCTGAAAGAAATGAGGAGGTAGGGTCACATCTAGGATGAAAGTGGGAGTTGGAATAAGGGAGTCACTCAAGAATCAATGGGGCTGACCTTAGGTGAGATTCACTACATTGGGGATTTAGAACCTGAAGAGTCCACATCCTATAACTAAACAGGAACTCCAGTG
The DNA here is from genome assembly GCF_011064425.1 of Rattus rattus. NCBI lineage: Eukaryota > Metazoa > Chordata > Mammalia > Rodentia > Muridae > Rattus > Rattus rattus. The sequence continues at coordinate 160,674,669 of NC_046156.1, forward strand.
GCGCAATAGAGACAGCAAACTCATCTCACACAATACTTTCAACTCCAAATTTATCCTGTCCACAAGTAATGCAAGCAAGAGGGGAAGAGCAGAGACTGAGGCAACAGCCAACCAATAACCTGCCCAACTTGAGACTCATTGTATGGGCAATCACTAATCCCTAACATTATTAAATTACACTGTTAGACTTGTAGACAGGATCATGATGCCCTATGAGAGGCTCTATTCAGCAGCTGACTCAGACACATACAGACATCCACAGCAAAACAGTGGATGGATCTTGAAGACTCTTACCTAATAAGAAGGAACTATTTCTGGCCCTGAAGGAGGTAGAACCTTCACAGGAAGACCAACAGAGTCAATTAACTTGGACCTTTGGAGCTGTCACACGCTAAACCACCAACCAAAAGACATACACTGGCTGCGGTTTGACCTAGGCCTCTCTCCTGCACCTATGTATGGTCTTCATGTGGGTCCCAAACAACTAGAATGGGTGCCATACCGAAAGTTTTTACCTGCAAGTGGGATATGCTCTTCTAACTTGACTGCCTTGACTCATTTCAGAGGGAGAGGAAGTGCCTAGCCTCACAGAGATTTTAAGTGTCAGTGTGGGGAGATACCCAGAAGGGCCTCCATCTGCTCAAAGAAGGGGAGAAGGTGATGCAGGAACGACTACAGGAGAGGGTGACCTAGAGGGGGTCCACTGAGGGGGAAGAAATTACATAAGTAAAAAATTAAAATTAAATAAAAAGTGAAAATTAGTCTCTTGATATGGTCCTTGATAAAAGACTGAGAAGAGGTAGAAATAATGAAGAAAGAAAACAGGAAAACAACCCTGGATAGAGAAAACCAAAGGAAGAGACAAGAAGCCATAGATACAAGCATCACCAACAGAATACAAGAGATAGAAAAGAGAATCTCAGGAGCAGAAGATTCCATAGAAATCATTGACACAACTGTCAAAGATAATGTAAAGCAGAAAAAGCTACTGGCCCAAAACATAAAGGAAATCCAGGACACAATGAGAAGATCAAACCTAAGGATAATAGATATAGAAGAGAGTGAAGATTCCCAATTCAAAGGAACAGTAAATATCTTCAACAAAATCATAGAAGGAAACTTCCCTAACCTAAAGAAAGATATGTCCGTAAATATACAAAAAGCCTACAAAAGTCCCAATAAATTGGACAGAAAGGAAACTTCTCCTGTCACATAATAGACAAAACACCAAATGCACAAAACAAAGAAAGAATGTTAAAAGCAGTAAGGAAAAAGGTCAAGTAACACAAAGGCAGACCTTTCAGAATTACACCAGACTTCTCTCCAGAAACTATGAACGCCAGGAGATCCTGGACAGATGTCATACAGACCCTAAGAGAACACAAATGCCAGCCCAGGTTACTGTACCCAGCAAAACTCTCAATTAACATAGATGGAGAAAACAAGATATTCCATGACAAAATCAAATTTACACAAAAACTTTCTACAAATCCAGCCCTACAAAGGATAATAAAGGGTAAAGTCCAACATAAGGAGGCAAGCTACATCCTAGAAAAAGCAAGAAACTGATCGTCTTCAAACAAAATAAAGAGAAGACAAGCGCAAACATAATCTCACACCCAATCACGAATATAACAGGAAGCAACAATCACTATTCCTTAATATCTCTCAACATCAATGGACTCAATTCCCCAATAAAAAGACACAGATTAACAAACTGGATATGCAATGAGGACTCAACATTCTGCTGCCTACAGGAAACACACCTCAGAGACAAAGACAGACACTACCTTAGAGTAAAAGGCTGGAAAACAACTTTCCAAGCAAATGCTCAGAAGAAGCAAGCTGGAGTAGCCATTCTAATATCGAATAAAACCGGTTTTCAACCAAAAGGCATCAAAAAGGAAAAGGAAGGACACTTCATATTCATCAAAGGAAAAATACACCAAGATGAACTCTCAATCCTAAATATCTATGCTCCAAATACAATGTCACCTACATACATAAAAGAAACCTTACTAAAGCTCAAGGCACACATTGCACCTCACACAATAATAGTAGGACATTTCAACACCCCACTCTCATCAATGGACAGATCATGGAAACAGAAATTAAACAAAGACATAGACAGACTAAGAGAAGTTATGAACCAAATGGATTTAACAGATACTTATAGAATATTCTAACCTAAAATAAAAGGATAGACCTTCTTCTCCCCACCTCATGGTACTTTCTACAAAATTGATCATATATTCGGTTATAAAATAGGCCTAACCAGAGACAGAAAGATAGAAATAATCCCATCCCTCCTATCAGACCACCACGGGCTAAACCTGTTCTTCAATAACAGTAAGGAAAGAATGCCCACATATACATGAAAGTTGAATAATGCTCTATCAATTTTAATCTGGTCAAAGAAGAAGAAATAAAGAAAAGAAATTAAAAAGTCTTAGAATTTAATGAAATGAAGGATACAACATACAGAAAACTCATTTGAGCGCCTGCAGAAAGAGACAGGAGAGAGCATATATAAGCAGCTTGACAGCAAACTTAAAAGTTCAAAAAAAAAAAAAAAGAAGAAGAAGAAGAAGCAATCACACACAGGAGGAGTAGAAGGCAGGAAATAATCAAGTTCAGAGCTGAAATAAACCAAGGAGAAACAAAAAGGACTATACAAAGAATCAGCAGAACTAAAAGCTGGTTCTTTGAGAAAATCACCAAGATAGATTAAACCCATAGCCAGAATAACCAGAGGACACAGAGAGTGTGTCCAAATTAACAAAATCAGAAATGAAAAGGGAGACATAACAACAGAGCCAGAAGAAATTCAAAAAATCATCAGATCCTACTACAAAAGCCTTTATTCAACAAAACTTGAAAATCTGGAGGAAAGGGATAATTTCCTAGACAGATACCAGGTACCAAAGTTAAATCAGGAACAAATAATCATTTTAACAACCCCACAACTCTAAAAGAAATAGAAGCACTCATTAAAAGTCCACCAACCAAAAAGAGCCCAGGTCCAGATGAATTCAGTGCAGAATGCTATGAGACCTTCATAAAAGAACTCATACCAATACTGTACAAACTATTCCATGAAATTGAAACAGATGGAGCGCTACTGAATTCCTTCTATGAAGCCACAATTAATCTTATACATAAACCACACAAAGACACAACAAACAAAGAAATTCAGAACAATTTCCCTTATGAAAAACAACGCAAAAATACTCAAGAAAATTCTTGCAAACCAAATCCAATAGCACATCAAAACAATCATCCACCATGATCAAGTAGGCTTCATTCCAGGGATTCAGGGATGGTTTAATATATGGAAAACCATCAATATAATCCAGTATATAAACAAACTGAAAGTTAAAAACCACATGATCATTTCATTAGATGCTGAGAAAGCATTTGACATAATTCAACACCCCTTCATGATAAAAGTTCTGAAAATAACAGGAATTCAAGGCCCATACCTAAACATAGTAAAATCCATATACAGCAAACCAGTAGCTAATATTAAACTAAATGGAAACTTGAAGCAATCCCCCGAAAATCAGGGAATAGACAAGGCTGGCCACTCTCTCCCTACTTATTCAATATAGTTCTTGAAGACCCAGCCAGAGCAATCAGACAACAAAAGGAGATGAAAGGGATAAAGATTGGAAAGGAAGAGTCAAAACATCACTACTTGCAGATGATAAGATTGTATAATTAAGTGATCCCAAAAGTTCTACCAGAGGGCCGGGTATAAAATTAACTCAAACAGATCAGAAGCCTTCCTCTACACAAAAGAGAAAGAAGCCAAGAAAGAAATTAAGGAAAGGACACTATTTATAATAGTCCCAAATAATATAAAATACCTTGGTGTTACTTTAAGCAAGCAAGTGAAAGATCTATATTGTAAGAACTTCAAACTTCTGAAGAAAGAAATTGAAGAAGATCTCAGAAGATGGAAAGATCCACCATGCTCACGGATTGGTGGGATTAATATAGTAAAAATGGCCTCTTTACCAAAAGCGATCTACAGATTCTATGCAATCCTCATCAAAATTCCAACCCAATTCTTCATAGAGTTAGACAGAACAATTTGCAAATTCATCTGGAATAACAAAAAACCGGGATAGCAAAAACTGTCCTCAACAATAAAAAGACTTCCTGGGGAATCACTATCTCTTAATTCATGCAATATTACAGAGCAATAGTGATAAAAACTGTATGGTATTAGTACAGAGACAGGCATATAGACCAGGGGCATAGAATTAACAACCCAGAAATAAACCCACACATGTATGGTCACTTGATTTTTGACAAAGGAGCCAAAACCATCCAATGGAAAAAAGATAGCATTCTCAGCAAATGGTGCTGGTTCAACTGGAGGTCAACATGTAGAAGAATGCAGATCTATCCACGCTTATCACCCTGTACAAAGTTTAAGTCCAAGTGGATCAAGGACCTCCACATAAAACCAGATACACTCAAATTAATAGAAGAACAAGTTGGGAAGAATCGACAATATGGGCACTGGAGAAAATTTCCTGAACAAAACACCAATGGCTTATGCTCTAAGATCAAGAATCGACAAATGGGATCTCATAAAACTGAAAAGCTTCTGTAAGGCAAAGGACACTGTTATTAGGACAAAACAGTAACCAACAGATTGGGAAAAGATCTTTACCAATCCTATAATTGATAGAGGGCTTATATCCAAAATATACAAAGAACTCAAGAAGTTAGACTGCAGGGAGACAAGTAACCCTATTAAAAATGGGGTTCAGAGCTAAACAAAGAATTCACAGCTGAGGTATTCAGAATGGCTGAGAAACACCTAAAGAAATGTTCAACATCTTTAGTCATAAGGGAAATGCAAATCAAAACAACCCTGAGATTCCCCCTCACACCAGTCAGAATGGCTAAGATCAAAAACTCAGGTGACAGCAGATGCTGGCTAGGATGTGGAAAAAGAGGAACACTCCTCCATTGTTGGTGGGATTTCAGACTAGTATAACTATTCTGGAAATCAGTCTGGATATTGAACTACCTGAGGACCCAGCTATACCTCTCTTGGGCATATACCCAAAAGATGCCCCAACATATAACAAAGACACATGTTTTACTCTGTTTAGGGCAGCTTTATTTATAATAGCCAGAAGCTGGAAAGAAGCCAGATGCCATTCAACAGAGGAATGGATACAGAAAATGTGGTACATCTACACAATGGAATATTACTCAGCTATCAAAAACAATGGCTTTATGAAATTCATGGGCAATTTGGTAAGGTACTGGAAAATTTCATCCTGAGTGGGGTAACCCAAATCACAGAAAAACACACATGGTATGCACTCATTGATAAGTGGATATTAGCCCAGATGCTCGAATTACCCTACATGCACAGAACGCATGAAACTCAAGAAGGATGACCAAAATGCAAATGCTTCAATCCTTCTCTAAAAGTGGAATAAGAATACCTTTGGGAGGGAATAGGGAGCAAAGTTTTGTATAGAGGCTCAAGGAACACCCATTAAGAGCCTGCCCCACAAGACTGAACCCCCAGTGAACTAGACTGTCGGGGGGGAGGGCGGCAATGGGGAGGGTGGGAGGGAACACCCATAAGGAAGGGAGGGGAGGGATGTTTGCCCCGGAAACCGGAAAGGAATAACACTTGAAATGTACATAAGAAATACTCAAGTTAATAAAAAAAAAAAAAAAAGAGCCTGCCCCACATGTGGCCCTTACATATACAGCCACCAAATTAGATAAGATGTATGAAGCAAACAAGTACAGGCTGGCAGGAACCGGATGTAGATCTCTCCTGAGAGACACAGACAGAATACAGCAAATACATGAGCGAATGCCAGCAGCAAACCACTGAACTGAGAACGGGACCCCCGTTGAAGGAATCAGAGAAAGAACTGGAAAGCTTGAAGGGGCTCGAGACCCCATATGTACAACAATGCCAAGCAACCAGAGCTTCCAGGGACTAAGCCACTACCCAAAGACTATACATGGACTGACCCTGGGCTCCATCCTCATAGGTAGCAATGAATATCCTAGTAAGAGCAGCAGTGGAAGGGGAAGCCCTTGGTCCTGCCAAGACTGAATCCCCAGTGAATGTGATTGTTGGGGGAAGGGCGGTAATGGGGGGAGGATGGGGAGGGGAACATCCACATAGAAGTGGAGAGGGAGGGTTTAGGGGGATGTTTTCCTGGAAACTGGGAAAGGGAATAACAATTGAAATGTAAATAAGAAATACCCAAGTTAATAAAGATGGTGGAAAAAAAAACAAAAAACAAAACAACAACAACAACAAAAGAATATATAAAGAATCCATTGCTATCTATTTAAAACAGCTAATAATATAGATGGAAGTTTGTGGAAGAAATTCATAGATGAAAATACAGCTTAGTTAGAAACCTTGTTATGAAGCTCAACTTCTACATTAATAACTATTTTTTTCTTTTTTCTTCTTATTGGATATTTTCATTATTTACATTTCAAATGTTATCCCCTTTCCCAGTTTCCCCGTCCATAAATCCCCTATCCATCCCCCACTCCCTGCTTCTATGAGGGTGTTCCCCCTCCCACTGCCTCCCACCTTTCTACCCTGGCCTTCCCCTTCACTGGCGCATGGAGCCTTCACAGGGCCAAGGGCCACTCCTTCCATCAATACCATCCTCTGCTACATACGGGGCTGAGTCATGGGTCACACCATGTGTACTCTTTGGATGGTGTTTAGTCCCTGGGAGATCTGGGGGGTCTAATTGTTTGATATGTTGTTCTTCTTATGGGTTTGCAGACCTCTTCAGCTATGTGAGTCCTTTCTCTAACTCCTCGATTCAGGTGCCCATACTCAATCCAATGGTTGGCTTGTGAGCACATACCTCTATATTTGTCAGGCTCTGACAGAATCTCTCAGGAGACAGCTATATCAGGTTCCTGTCAGCATTCACTTCTTGCCATTTATCTGTAATACTGTTACCTCTGATGCTCTCTCTCTCTCTCTCTCTCTTTCTCTCTCTCTCTTTTCTCTCTCTCTCTCTCTCACACACACACACACACACACCTCCACCTTCCTCTCCTCTCCCTCCCCCTCCCCTCCCCCCCCCCCTCCCCTCTCCCTCTCCCTCTCCCTCTCCATCTCCATCTCCATCTCCATCTCCATCTCCATCTCCATCTCCATCTCCATCTCTATCTCTATCTCTATCTCTATCTCTATCTCTTGTTGCCAATTCTACCACCAGATTCTGGAATTCACCATTATTTTCCAGGTTTCTGAGATTATTTTCTTGGATTCCTCATTTGAATAAATGTATGTAATGAAGATTTTTGGTTCTATTTTTGTGATGATAATAAGGAGAAAGTAGTATAGAATCATAAGGAACTAATAATGATTTACTGCATTTTAGCAATAGTTTTGTTATTTTTTACAGTGGGTTGGTCTCATGCTGTTTGTATGCTAATTAAAATTACTAATTCTCAAATCTGCTTTCCCAGGGAGGAGTAGATCCTCTTGGACACCAAGTGATATTATAGTTAATAAAACACTAGGTTCAGTGATTGGGCAATAGAGGAAGAAAGGTGAACCTTAAGGAAAGAGTAAGGAAGTTGCAGGGAGAGAAGGTTGAGGGGGAGAAACAAGGGCAAAGAGTCAGAGGGAGACATGATGGGAAGAGAAGGACCAAGAGCCAAGAGCGCATGGCCAGGAAAAACAACAAATAACAGGGTGGTTTATGATTGGGAAATAAGTTATAGCAGATCCAAACCTGCCCAATCTAGGCTTATGGCTTGTAATCAAAATATCTGGATTGTGTGTCTTTTCTATGGGCTAGAGAGAATGATTAATTTCATTTACGAATGTGGAGTCTTGCTTCTAAGTATTCTTAATTATAACAAAGGGAACATAATGTAGAACTGGAAGCTCTTAATAATGATTTATGACATTTTACCAATAGAATTTTGAGAGTTTGGTTATTTTATTATTATACTCAATTATTCACATTCTAGTTTCATTTGTATTGCTGTGATAAGACATGTTAACCAAAAAATTATTTTAGGTGGTCTACTTTGCTTTAGTTGCTGTGATAAACATGCCGGTCCCTAGCAACTTGAAGGGAGAGAAGGTTTTGTCAGCTGTCCTGGCAGCAGTCAGTCATTGAGCAAAGTCAAGGCAGGAATCTGAAGGAGAAACAGTAGAAGAGACCATGGAAGAATGCTACTTACTGGCTTGCTTGCCTGTTTTGCTGAATTCTCTTTCTTACATAGTCCAGGCCCAATTGCCAAGGGATGATGATACTGACCTTAATTGTCTAGGATCTCCTACATAAACTGACATACAACATTTCCATACACATGACAATGTGGTCTCAGTAATTACTCAGCTAAGGTTTTCTCTTTCCAAATGATTAAGGATTTCGCGATGTTGACAGTAAAAACTAATTGGGAAAATATCTTTATTCAAATTCATGTAAATTGGTTTCAAACATTTCAAAGTTACTTTTTAATTATTTGCATTCAACTTTTAAATATTGGATACGTACAATTATCCTATCCAATTATTTATATTATTTTAATTATTTTTATTTATATCTATAATCTATGAAAAATTATATATTATTAGAATTCTAGATAATATTTACATATTTGTGAATAATTTCAATATTACATATGTCAAACACACCAATATTCTTCAACTTTTTAAATTAGTTCTTAAGTATTTGTACAATATGTTTGGTTCATATTGATCCTCTCTATAATTCCTCAAAGATAATTAAAATATTTAAAGTTTTCCTTTTAAAAATATTCAGACTACTTTCATTATCTCTGTTTACTTAGTGTATAATAGTACATCAAGATTTCTCCTCAAACATAAGTACTTCCTACTGATTTCTCTTTCTTATTTTGTGTGGTGTCTCTATTATTTTCATCCAATTAGGATGAAAACAGAAGGGGTTGGGGATTTAGCTCAGTGGTAGAGCGCTTGCCTAGCAAGCGCAAGGCCCTGGGTTCGGTCCCCAGCTCTGAAAAAAAAGAAAAAATAAAGAAAACAGAAATATTAAACATTAGAGAAAAGATTAGAAATTAAGTGAAAATTTAAATTGACTAAAAGTGAAAATGTGTGAATAAGACATTATCTTTAATTTTCAGTTTTTACGATGTCTTATTTATGGTTTCTATTGCTCTGAGGTGACAGCATGATCAATACAACTCTTAAAAAAGCAAACATTTAATTGGGGCAGGTTTACAGTTTCAGAGGTTCAATCCATTACAGTCATAGTAGGAAATTTGGCAGTGTGCAGACAGGCACGGTAATGGAGAAGGAGTTGTAAGCTCTACACCTTCTTCCAAAGGAAGCAGAAGGAGACTGTCTTACAGGAAGCTTAGAGAAGGGTCTCAAAGCCCATACTCACAATGGTCCACTTCCTCCAACAAGGCCACACACTCCAACAAAGCTAAAACTCCTTATACTGCCAATCAGAGCCTGGGCCAAGCATATTCAAACCACTACAATACACTCCTAGCACCCATTGTCTTATTCAAGCACATGAGTCTATGGGAGCCATACCTAGCCATAGCATAATACAAAATACATTGAGTCCATTTTCAAATGTCCCCATAGTATAATAGTATCCTTAACATTAAAAGTCCAGTGTGCAAACTGTCTTCTGAGGTTTATTCAATCATATTCCCCTACAAATCAAAATTTTAAAAGCTGATAAAATACATCCACCATTACTGGAAATAAATTATCATTATCACAATGTAAGGAAATACTGGAAGAAAGCAAGACTAAAATCCACTGGTCAATCTTCAACTCTGCATCTCCATGCCTAATGTCCAAATCCTTTTAGATTTGATGACTACAACACACATTTTTTTTGGGGGGGGAGGTGATTACACACCCTGTTAGCAGCTTTCTTCAGTGTGCATTTCACAACTCTGGTATCTCTAGCATCTTGATGTACCCAAGGCAATGTCAACCTTACAGCTTCTTCTCTGAGATTCACATATGATCTTCTGACCTTCTCTGAAGGGCTTGAATTGCTTTTCTAGCTCTGCCCTCTGTAGCAATCTAAGCTCAAACAGACTTCACTCCACTGCTGCTTCTGTTCATGGTGATCATCCCATTGTACTGGCATCTCTAATTCACGGGAGTCTTCTGCTGCAAATAGCCTTCACCAATAGCCTTTCATAGGCTCTCTTCATGATGTTAAGCCTCATCTCCTTTGCATGACAACAGGCTCATCAAATAAAACTGAGGCCTCACCTTCACCAATGGCCTTCCCTGAACTCTCCCAGTGCCAGGTCTAACCTGCTCTTGAGAATGCCTTTATGCCTTCAAAGCCAGTACCACCTGGGTGATTCTTAAACTTTATGAAGTCCAGCTGCAGCACAGGTACAACCCTCACTCTCTTTGGAACACAGTTTCTTTGTGCTCTCAGAAAATAATTTCCAGAAGACTTTTCAGTGAAGCTGGTCTCATCTTAATCACCACAAATTTCTTAGTTCCAGCTAACCAGCATCAATTATCCCCATAGTCTCTTCTATCCTTCTCTAAAGTCAGAGCCACATGGCCAAGGCTGCCACGTTCTGCTGATTACTATGGTAGAAATATGCCCCCCCTTTTTATTACATCCTTTATTGCCTAGGCTTGGCTGTCCTAAAAGTTGCTCTCTTACAGACCTTGAACTTCAAGATCTACATGGCTCTATCTTCTGGGATTAATGGTGTTTACCTCCAAGTCTGGACATTTGGTTACATTTCCCAAGATCTTTTAAGTTATGTATTGCAGTTCATTCCAAATAGAGTCAAGTTGACAACTGAGAATAGCCATCACAATCCATTCCATTTTCAGTCTGATATATAGTTATATCTCCTTATATCCAAATGAAAATAATAACCAGGTCATAATAATACTTAGACATAGCTATTCCTTGTTCAATTGTAAACCCATAAGCAATAAACTTAGTTGAGTGGAAATTAGCCCCAAGGTCACCACGACCTTAATCTGACTATCTTCTTTAACAGAGGATTTATCTCCATTCCACTTGTGGTGTCCTTTTAACACTTGAACCTTATATTTTGTGTGATTTCTTTCTAAGCTTGCCTATTCTTGGTCAAAAATGCATATAATGAAAGTAAATCAGAGGACAAAGACCTGCTGAACTATTTTGGAGACTTCCTTTGTCAATGCAATTCATCTGAACTATCTGCAGCTTATCTTCATGCAGACTTTTCAGACAAAGGCAAAAAGCAACCACATTCTTCACCAAAGCATCGCAAGAACTGTCTCTAGGACATGTACTAAAATTCTCATCTGAAGCCTCTTTAACCAGCATCCTCCACAATTTAAACTACCATCAGCATGACTGTCCTCCATATACCTACTAGGATGGTCAATTAAGGCCCATATAAAGCATTCCTCTGCTTCCCAAATTCAATGTCCCTGATCCACACTCTACCAAATGAAAACATGGTCAGCACTACCACATCAATACCCCAGTCACTGGAACCAACTTCAACCTTAGTTTGGGTTTCCATTCCTCTGAAGAAACACCATGACCAAGAAAAAACTCTTATAAAGACAAACAGGCGATTGGGGAAGTCTTTCGTTTTCAGAGATTCAGTCTATTATTATCAAGATCCATCCCATATACTGTCACCAAACCCAGACAATATTGTGGATGCCAAGTACATGCTGACAGGAGCCTGATATAGCTGTCTTTCAAAATACTTATACTCTGTAAAGCTAGTGTTTAGTGTCCAGAATTTCATACTTAACTCAGAATTTCAATGTACAAACATATTAAGAATGATAGATGATGTCAATAGAATACTATCCTCATGTAAAAAAATTTCCTGCTTTAAACCCTTAGAAAAATTGTGTAGCACCAAAATTACTCCAAAACAGTTTTTAGATGAAAATTTTTATGTGCACTTTTAACTGCAAAATAAGTCAAGATAGTGATTAAGAAAAGCCTGGAATTGATGTTTTCTGTGAAAATTGATGGAGTAAATAAATTGATCTACCACATTTTTATACTATGTCATTACTGTATTCTTCTCATAAGTACCTAAATGTTAAAATAAAATATGAAGTATTTAAACATAAATTTACAATCAATCATAGGTTTGTAGCATATAATATTCTTAAGAAGATACAGTTTCCAAAATAATGTGGAGTTTATTTTGGCACTAAAAATTTATTATTTCCATAGACTTAGTTCACACCAGTTCTTGGTGAAATAGTGTAAAAACTTCATAAATTATTCTTCCCTCAAAGTATTATTCTTTCAACAACTACTTAAAAGTTGATATTTCTATTATAAATTAAACATGTCTTTCTTTGAGAATACAAAAGTGTTTCTATATACTACTTGATAAAAAAATAGAAAATGATAGATAAGCTACCTAGGTCTACAGTCAAAGTCAAATGACCATGGACTATAAAGGAAAAAGAGTTGTATGGATATATAAATGCAAAAATATAAAACAAAAACCATAGTAATTTATCATTTGAATTAATAATATCATTCAAAATTCATTCCCCCCTAAAATTTGAATCAATATGGATCATTGTGATGACTTATTCTACTTGTTTTTGTTTTTACAAATTTGTATTCATCATAAGCGCAAGGGAGAAGCTGGCATTGTGTTGAAATTTAATTGTCCTTTATTATAGTTCAGGGCACTTACTTAACATGTATATGTCTGAAATGTTTTGTATTTGTATCAGTCATACTGATTTGTATTGACTTCACTACATTTTTTATATTTTATATTGATATTCCTAAAACTTTCCTGTAAGGTGACTTAGTGTTTAAAGTTTCTTGCTTCCAAGGCTAATGCCCCCATTTATTCCCAATGACACTGATATGGTAGAATGGATGAATTAACCCCCCAAAGCTGTCTTCTGACCTCCACAGAGAGGTGGGGCACACAATTCTCTCAAGTAAATACATAGAAAAACTTTCTGAGTATGACACAACCATGGTTATAATATTAAGAATTACTAGTGCTAGTATGAAAAAACATAATAAAAATGTTACTCCATATACAGAAAAATATCACACCTTTTCTATAAAACATCTTTAAAATGTTAATTTCTAGTTCACTGGAAATTCTTTTCCTTGAAAATTCTGAAGTCCTAGTCTAGCTTAATTGTCACTATCTGTGTGATACTAGGCTCCTAACACACTATTTCAGAATATCTATTTCCTGACTTCAACATCATGGACAAAACCATACAAGGATTAAAGAGAATCATGATTTTTATGGTTATTAGAATATTTTCAGTAAGCAGTTCATTCTTCTGTTGCTTATTATTCTAATATAGTATAATTTTCTTATATTGTATGAAAATATTATAAATTCAATTTATACACTCAGAAATATAAGTTTAAGAAAATTATGTCAGAAAATGTATCATTTAATACTTTATAATTAATTCAGCATCTGTCATCAGTGATAAACTTTTCACACTTCTCCATTGTACAACTAAATCTAAACTACCTAAAGTTTAGCAAATATTCATGGTTTAGTACACTAATTCTTTACTTCAAATAATTTATATCTACCCCTAATATGAAATGTCCTCGACTAGATATTATTCTTACTTTTCTCATATTCTATAACAACAAAAAAATACGTTTTAGAAACATGGTCCTCTCCACAACTTATAAACTATAAATTTATTTCACATTGAATCTGAATCACAGATTTAAAACTTGAAATTTGTTTTTGGAGACTAGATGAGCTTATCGTATGAAAAGTAAAAACAGTCATTAACACACCATAAAATATCTCTAGAAATATTAAGATGTATTGTGTATCAAATATTAAAGCATAACTTTATGCTTACATGTAAGAATGTCCCACATAGAGCATTTGTTGAGGTATTTCAGTAATATTTTACTTGTTTGAGAATGAATGGACTCCATCCATTGGATAATTCATAGACAAAACCTATAACTCTCATACAAGTTGATAAGTGGCCTAATTGACCAAAGCTAGAATGGCTTCTCTATGACCTAATGGGTTGATCAGAAAAATTACCCAAGCAGTTGTTGTTTGAGCACAGAATGTGGTCTGAGGCACGTGCTTTCTCCTTTCACATAAATTTGCACATTCACTACATAAGGCCTTCAATAGTCAGTCTTTACTTCACAAGTTCTGAGGACCAGGCAGAATACAACCAGATTCTGTGCCATAATATCACATAAATATATACTAGCCTACTTCCTGATTTATCCCTTGTTCTACTGTGAAACCTCTGAATCACCGTTTGTGTTTCTTATGCATTTGTCTTCAGATTCCATCATATTTGCCCATTAAACTCAACTTATAGCATTAAAGCCCTTTTGTCCTTAGTCCAAACCCTTCATCAGTCTCCCTGAAAATGTGGTCCAAAGACTTAACAATCATATGTTCAGGTGTATTCAGCAACAGTTCCACATCTAGATATCAATTTCCCATTTTTTAAAAAAAATTTTTCTAGCCTTAATAAAATATCCTAACAAAGCAATGCGAAGAAAGAAGGCTGTTCTGGCTCACAATTCTAGAATACAATCTTAGCATAGAGTCATGATGGCAGAGGATTAAGGCAGTGGGTCATATTGTATTAACAGTCAGGGAGCTGAGATCAAAGCGTGTTCAAGCTCAGCTGGAATTCTCCCTTTGATATAACATTCAACTCCATGGCATGCTGCTGTTCTTTCAAAGTGTTTCTTCCAGAATCATCAGATTAGATAATTTAGATAATCCATCACATACAAAAATATTTCAAGAATCTAACATACTTCACATAATCCTTTAAAGACATCAATTAAGATTTACCTGTTAGATAATGAATGCTTTCTGTCAATCAATATTAAATATCACAATTTACATTCAATAATTAAAGGAGACTCATAATAATAAAATTAGTAGGTGGTAGTATTTGCAATATGAAGAATTATTTTTGATATATTTTCCAAGAAATTATTAAAGGGGAACAAAACTGAGAGTTATAGAAGAATTTAAGTTAATTGAACTTTTTGGATAAACTGTGACTTGCATTTGATCTTAGGCACCCATGTACTAAGGAGGATATGGAATCAGTTGTTTCTGGGGATTGATCTCAAGTTAACAAAGTCTAATTAGTATGACTCAGCTTTTTATGCTCTATGTTCAGTTAAACAGCCCAGTGGACGTCCCCCAAGTTGTGACATCTAAGACCAACCTCTGGTTTCCTGAGGGATTGGAACAGATGTCCATATATTCTGTAGCACATTTGCACACATAAACATGAACACAACTATGCACATAGGCTCACACATTTAAAATACTCAGCACAAGTCTTCCACAGTTACGTCTACTCTGAGTTGACATTGAGTAAAATTCCTGAATAGAATAAATGTTTGTAGTTGTAGTTCTTTCTTTCTTTAACATTATGTAAAGTGTTATAAATCTGTGTCAGGTATTTGAAGTAATAAAGGAAGAAAAAAAATATTTGAAACGGACTTCTTTAAATTCTGAAAGGACCATAGCAGAAGGATAGCTACCAAGTGCCTCTCATGAATACACTCATGCCAATAGCTATTTTGCATTGAAATTGCAATATATGTGCAACATCTTAGTGTCTTATCAAACATATAAGTTCTGCTTTCACTACAAGACTAGACAATTATCTTCTACACCACAAGCACAAGGAATTTCAAACAATATATATTTTAAGCAATGCACCCAAAAAGAACGCTTAAAATTTTCCTATTAAATTTTTCTTCTTCAATTACACATGTTCACATGAAATAGTGGGGGGGGGGGAAGAAAATGACAGTTTTTAAAATGCTTCCACAAAATTCAGAAAATACTTTATAATAAATGATTTCATCTACTTATTTCTCTTCTCTCCTAACTCACATTATTCTCAATGATATAGATACAAGAATATTTGTGAAAGAGAAATTGACACTTCTGTAAATTTGAGTATTGAGTAGAGTAGTGTGAGGTCACACACTGAAAATCGCTTCCAGGTTTTCGTGCAGTCTTGCAAACACGGCTCTCTGGCAGCTGTCATAATCTCTCTGGACTTATGCTATTAGAAAAAGGAACAGGTTTCTGCGTTTCCCCAGGAGACTACTCAGCTGTCATTCCAAAAAAAAAACACCCCAGTAGGGGACTCATTTAAGAGTGTTAAATCCACAGAATTTCAGTATAACATTGATTTTGCCCATGTCATACTTACTAACTTTACTTGCAATTATTGAGAAATTATACTGTGCTGTGTTCTCTCTGTCTAGTAATTCATTAGTGGCGATGGTTCCTTCCGTTCCATCTATTGTAAAGTAGCTGTCCCCATCACTCTTCCAATCTATGAAGTACCTGTATGTGGAAAGAGGAGATGCAAATGTGCAATGATTACACATGAATCACAATGGCAGTTAGAGTAACTTGACACTGTTCCTTATTTTTCACCCAGTAGCTATTACCCACCTTGCAATAAAGAACAGTGTAAATGACAGTTTCTTTATTGCAAAGTCAGTATGCTCAAGGGGAAACTGGAAATAATGAAAGATTTAGTACTCTGGCTGTTCATATTATTTTAGGGTCTTGACACCTTGAAAGCTCAGCAGAGACTACAATTCTAAAGCTGACCATGGGTTCCTTAACCTGATGAATATTAAAACTTTCTCAAGTAGTAAAAGAGTTCCTCAATGATAGCATTGGGAAAGATGAGGTATAGGGGAGATGTCTGCAAATGACTAAGGGAGAACAAACATGCAGTCTTTGCATTTCCTTGAAGGGGGAAAAGATAACAGTGTGAGAAGGAAATAAAAATGAACACAAATTTGGGGATTCTACAAAATTAGTTCCCCTTGTCTTAGCATGCCTTTGCATTTTTTAAGTTATTTGACACTTTTGGCCAGATAATATCATCTTCTTTGCATTACTTAGAAGAAATATCACAGAATATGAATGATATAACAGAAATTAAATTTCTTTAAATATTCAGGTAATGATATATATGTGGGATAATAGAGATATTTTTGGTCACATTGTCAAATTGATAACTTTTTTCAGTGTTGCATTCATAATATAGAGTCCTGAATATGCAATAAAATCATCTTAT
Source organism: Rattus rattus (assembly GCF_011064425.1). Taxonomy (NCBI): domain Eukaryota; kingdom Metazoa; phylum Chordata; class Mammalia; order Rodentia; family Muridae; genus Rattus; species Rattus rattus. The sequence continues at coordinate 160,691,782 of NC_046156.1, forward strand.
AATGAGCTACTTACACGCACACACACACAAACACACACACACACACACACACCACACAACACACAACACACAACACACAAAGAGAGGGGTGAGGAGAGAAGAGAGCAAGAATTTGAAAAGGTTAAGTGCTAATACTGTTTCCATTATATTAAACATTAACTCATTTATCTTCATTACTGTCCAAATTGAACATTATTAATCATTATGAACAAATTAAAGCTCAGAATAGGAAATATGCCTGGCTTTATCAACCAGTTTAATAATATTTGTCAAATAACTATCATTATTTCATATTTACAACTTGAGGTAGAATATTGTGTAGGAAAGTGCCTGTGCTCCTAGGAAGGCACAAGGTGCCATTCACTTACAAATAGTCTTTTGTACCCTATGAAACTCATAAAAGTTATTAAAAAAGAGGGGTCAAAGTGAACAATATGCTTACAGTTGGTCCTTTGACATTACCTTACCACAACTGGTAATTTTTAATAATGAAAACTTGGAATGCATGTGTGTGTGTGTGTGTGTGTGTGTGTGTGTGTGTGTGTGTGTGTGTGTGTGCATGTATTCTATTTTGAGAAACTTTTTAAGAAACTAGTGTTTACTGTCATTGTACTAAGAGGTCAAATCCTGTTTTGTGTTATAAATGAGATTTATTAACTTAGTATACTAATATCTGTTAGTAACTGATCTCCCAACCCGAAGTTGTCATGATTGGAGCAAGTTATGAACTGTGATGTTCATCTGTTTTTGATATCTTAGCTTCTGACCCATCATGTAAGAAATCAGTGAAATCTCAGTATTTCTATTTCTGAATTGTATATTTTTCTATTTATATTTCACATGTTATCCCCTTTCCCGAAGTCTCAGTATTTCAATGTAATAGCTTTTCCTATAGGAAAAAGTCCCTAAATACAACTGCAGCTATGGTGCATTGCAAAATTAAGGAGCATTGAAATGCCATTATTCTTCCTATGGCAAACCCTTTTCTAAACTGAGAAATGTTTATTTTTTATCACAATATTCCTTTTATTAACACCTCTATTCAAACGAACATACCTAATTCAAAAGGAACATTCCAAATTATTAGTTTCATTAGCTAATTTTTAAGAGGCATTATAGTTACAGACTATGTTCACTGCATAAGAGAGGAAAGCCTATTTCACACTAAACACCTTGCTAGAGGTAAGTGCATAAAATGGAATATAATGCTCACCACTGATGATTTGAAGAGACTTTTATCTCTAGATGATCTCAACATCTGATAGATGATCAGAAAAGGCCTTGCAGTAGTGCCGATGAAAAATAGCTTGTATAAAATCTAGTGGCTGAAGAAGAAAAATTCGCTGCACCTGATGATTGGATGGCACTAGAAAGCTGTATAGAAATGATCCAAGGAAAGACTGGCAATCATGGACAAGAGAGATAGAACCTATTTCAGAAAGCTGCGTTAGCAGCAGAAACCCTAGGAAAGAGCTATAGAAAAGTTATGCTATTAGTATTATCACAGAAGGAAGGCTGAGTTATTATCACAGAAAGAAGATAAGTGATTTAGTTCTTGAATATTTTTGCATATTAGGTTAAGGAGTTGAGTAAGAGACCCATTATTGAAAAGATTGCTAAAGTACTGATTAAATATCGGCCACTTTAAAGACATGGGTTAGATGCATCCAAACCAGACAACACCACTAACTGAGAATTTCCTGCCTTCTAGAATTTTCCAAAAGAGAGAGTAGCCTGGACAGCAAGGCTGGATTGGATTCAATGAGCTTTGAAGAGTGCTCAATATAAGAAGGGAGCATGCTGTCCAGGGGGGTGGGGAAAGAGACGAAAGAAATCACTAGGTGATTAGGATTTGGAGAAGACACAGAAAGTGATCAAATGATTCACTATATTGAAGTGGATAGGTGACAGGAATGAAGAATTAAATCTGTTTGCATACATATTTAGTGTAAAAATAACAAAGGTTTTATTCTATAGGTGCATACAATGAAAAAGAAACTGACTACTAACAGGAATAATTTGTCATCTCCTACAATATATTCTTTGCAGACATTTGTACCAAATATGTACTTCATTATTTCACATTTCTTATTATAGTTTTCATAGCAAATGCAAATTCTTGATATCATAAGATGTTCCACTAAAGTGACCTTTGAATATTCAGTCACAAGTTGGTGATCTGTTTGGGTTTGGTTAGGAGATGTGCTCTTGCTGGAGCAAGTTTATCACTCTGGGTGGACTTTAAACTTTCAAAATCCACATGTTGTACCAACCTTTCTCCCTCTCCCTCTCTCCCTCTCCCTCTCTCCCTCTCCCTCTCCCCTCTCTCTCTCTCTCTCTCCCTCTCCATCTCTCCCTCTCCCTCTCCCTCTCCCTCTCCCCTCCCTCTCCCGCCTCCCTCCCCCTCTCCCTCTCCCCTCTCCCTCTCCCCTCTCTCCCCTCTCACCCCTCCCCCTCTCTCCCCTCCCCCCCCTCTGTCTCTTTCTGTTTCTCTCTCTCTCTCTCTCTCTCTCTCTCTCTCTCTCTCTCTCTCTCTCTCTCTCTCTCTCTCTCTCTCTCTCTCTCTCTCTCTCTCTCTCCCTTTTATATGGTTGTTCTAAAAATACAAAAGACTTCTCAGACACCATATCTACTCAGTGCCAAGATTCACCGTAAGGATGGTGATGGTCTCTTATCTATTAAGAATCTTAAACTCATTCGTAGGCAAATGGTTGGAACTGGAAAATATCATCCTGAGTGAGCTAACCCAATCACAGAAAGACATACATGGTATGCACTCATTGATAAGTGGCTATTAGCCCAAATGCTTGAATTACCCTAGATCCCTAGAACAAATGAAACTCAAGACGGATGATCAAAATGTGAATGCTTCACTCCTTCTTTAAAAGGGGAACAAGAATACCCTTGGCAGGGAAGGGAGAGGCAAAGATTAAAACAGAGACTGAAGGAACACCCATTCAGAGCCTGCCCCACATGTGGGCCATACATATACAGCCACCCAATTAGATAAGATGGATGAAGCAAAGAAGTGCAGACCGACAGGAGCCACCAGATCGCTCCTGAGACACAGCCAGAATACAGCAAATAGAGGCGAATGCCAGCAGCAAACCACTGAACTGAGAATAGGACCCCCGTTGAAGGAATCAGAGAAAGAACTGGAAGAGCTTGAAGGGGCTCGAGACCCCATATGTACAACAATGCCAAGCAACCAGAGCTTCCAGGGACTAAGCCACTACCTAAAGACTATACATGGACTGACCCTGGACTCTGACCTCATAGGTAGCAATGAATATCCTAGTAAGAGCACCAGTGGAAGGGGAAGCCCTGGGTCCTGTTAAGACTGAACCCCCAGTGAACTAGACTTTTGGGGAGGGCGGTAATGGGGGAGGTTGGGAGGAACACCCATAACGAAGGGGGGGGGGGGGATGTTGCCGAAACCGGAAAGGGAATAACACTTGAAATGTATATAAGAAATACTCAAGTTAATAAAAAAAAAAGAATCTTAAACTCAAATATAACTCCCATTTATGTAACCTTGATCATGTGATTTTTAATACATCAAATATTAATAAATAAAGTTGCTCCAAACTGCATTGCTAAAGGAGTTATTTACTAATATTGAGATTTTTAAAATTTGTCATGAGAAGTTTTATTATCAGATATTTAACTTATATGATACAGAATTCTGATAGTGTAAAAGAATAAAATGATTGCTTACCTGGAATGTATAAAATACATTGTATTTTTTCCATATGTAGAAACTATTAGTTACTACATAGTCCTTGTTGCATGATTTGTATTAGTCACTCTCCAACATTATGAAAAAGTACCGGTAACTTATTTTATTTTAAAAAATAATTTAAGTACAATAAAATGATACAAATATTACAATAAGTCAATATTTTCACATTTCTTCTATAACCATAATATGTGTCATACACATCTGAGAACATTTTACAGAAATCATGCCACTTAAACCCTAAACAAATAAATATTTTGCTTCCCCTCCCAAGAAAAGACAATGAGTTTTGGCCAAATCTTATAATTACAGATATGTTTATGAGCACGTGCGTAGGTATGTAATGTGCTTGTAACTTGGATACTATTCCATAGGAGCTGTCCACATTTTTTTGAAAAAGTGTGTGTTTTATTGGCCTAGAAGTTGCCCTATAGACTAGGCTGTCGAGCCAGTGATCCCCAGTGGTAGGCCTGTTTCTTGTCCCCTTCCCCATTTGACTTAAAAGTCAGTTACCACCAGACTTGGCTTTTTATCATTTTTGTGTACCTGGATTATTGAACTTAATAGCAGATATTTGTGTTTGTAGCTCAAACACTTTACTAGAAAACTTGATTGTTCTGCCTTCATTTACTTCTTTTTCTTCCTCTTCTAATGCATTTGTTTGGATTTACTACATTTAAATACTATATAAATTTCTTGACTATGCATTTTCATTTTAAACCTAAATTACTTTTAATGGCTACTCTAAATGTTATCATGGGGTTGAGTTTTAAATTCACACTAATATTGTTCTAGTAAATTATCAAAATTTAATGACTATATACCTGTGTGTATGTGATGGTTAGTATGGGTAGTATATGCTTGGCCTAGGGAGTGACGTTATTAGAAGGTGTAGCCTTGTTGGAGTAGACATGTCATTGTGGATGTGGGCTATAATACCCTCATCCTAGCTACCTGGAAGCCAGTATTCTGCTAGCAGCCTTCAGATGAAGATGTGGAACTCTCAGTTCCTCCTGAACCATGCCTACCTGGATGCTGCCATGTTGTTGCCTTGATGATAGTGGACTGAACCTCTGAACATGTAACCTTGCCTCAATTAAATGTTGTCATTATAAGAGTTTCCTTGGAGACCCCAAGATGTATGAGATGCCACAGCTGTGGGCTATCTGCTGAGGAATGCTGCAAACTGGGCAGAAACACTTGAGTATATGAGTACAAGGCCAGCTTGGATTACATAGTAATCTACAGGACAGCAACACTTGGCTCAAAAATAAGATAATAATGGGGACAGGGAGATAGCTCAGAAGATAAAGTACTTGCATATAAGTGTGAAGATGGAGGTTGGATTCCCAGAACTCACGGTTATGATGATACATGGTGATGATACATGTAAAGCCAGACTGCAGATAGGTGGGAAAGCCACCTATAATCCCAGCCAATGTTATTAAATATTTCACATTGTTTACATATACTTTTTATTTATTAATTCTATACAACTCACTGGTTCAGCTAAGTTTTATTGTAAGCATTAGGTCTTAACATTTATTTGTATTAAAGCTGAGGCCAGTATTTGGGGACTAATGACTGAGCTGTCTTTTCATAGGGCCTTATTATAAATTACAACTCCTCTCATCTGCTATTCTAGAAAGTGGCTAGAGGGACACCATGTGTTTTCCTTTGTGATTCTCAGGAGGTAAAAGTTGTTGCCGTTGACACAAAGTGTCAGCCTGAATACCACACGTAGGTGGATAAAGAAAGATGCTCAGAGCACTTTGTGCCAAACTTCAAGGATTTAGCTGCTGACACTTAAAGTAGAAGCCTATAAGGGAAATGCTGTTGTTATGACTTACCCACTGTAGTATTACAACCTTCCATGTTATTGCTGCATAAAGAGAATCCAGGTATCCTGAGTCATACCTGCCTGTGTTTGACTTTTGTGTCACAGTAGATACTTGATACCAGTGAACGGAATAAGGTATAGATTTGAGGTTGAGTCTATAATATGATAGTAACCTCAACAATTTTTAATAATAATAATAATAATAATAATAATAATAATAATAATGATGACATAGTGAAACTCATACTCTTGCAGTAACCAACAACTCTCTAATTAGACTTAACCCTTTCAACATGAGAGAATTCATCATACCGGCATCAAAATGTAAACAACTACCTATAACCAGTAAGACATGACTGCTGTACGACAACTTTCCATCACCATGATACTAAATCAGCATGATTCCCAACTACAGTCTAAACATTATACACATGGGTAAGCATAGGCTCATACTGCATCATTGAAACTTCTCTTTGCCACAGACAGAGACTGTCACACAAAATTTCAACCAAACAAAATAAAGAGTTGTGAAGCCCAGTCATAAAGGATATTCCAACCAAAGAACTTTGACAACTAATTCTCGGAGAACGTTGTATGAAGAAGAAGCAGAAAGAGTATTAAGATCCTGGCAATAATGCGGTTTGCTGCAAGATTATATCACAAGCTACACCAGTGAAGTCTTACTAATATGGCTTCCTGAACATGAGCACAACAAGAAAAACAATACTGCATATTCCAAAGCAGATGAGGGAACATTTGAGAGGTCTCAACCTTTACACAAAGAATGATAGAGCCCTAAAGAGTACTCAGAGTAGGAGAATTAGTTTTCCTCAAGGACTAGCACACCAATTGTTTATCCAACACCACACATTTATCCCTGAAAACCAACACAAGCAGCATTGTATAGATAGATTGAGAAGGTGTGTGTGTGTGTGTGTGTGTGTGTGAGTGTATGTGTTTGTCTGTGTCAAAACAAGTCTTGAACTCCCCTATGCCTCCCTCCTTCCCTCCTTGAGGTTGCTTTCTTCTCCCTCTCAAGTTGGACTGAGGCATCCTCACCTAAGCCCTACACCTTGTTGACCTTTTTCAGTTCCGAGGACTTACCTTGGGTATTCTAAACATTTTTTGGCTAATATACACTTATTAATAAGAACATACCATGCATGAGCTCTGGTGTCTGAGTTTCCTCAGAGTGATATTTTATCGTTCCATCCATTTGCCTACAAAACTCAGGATGTTCTCACTCTTAATACCTGAGTAGTATTCCATTGTGTAAATGAACCACATTTTCTGTATCCATTCTTCTGTCATGGGACATTTGGGATGCTTCTAGCTTCTGGTTATCACAAATAAAGCTGCTATGAACATAGTGGGATACGTGTCCCTCTGGCATGGTGGGACATCTTTTGAATATTTTCCCAAGAGTGGTACTTTGGGATCTTTAGGTAGGTCTATTTCCAATTTTCTGAGGAACCTCCAAATAGATCTGCAGAGTGGTTGTACCGGTTTGCAATCCCACCAGCAATGGAGGAGTGTTCCTCTTTCTCTACCTACTTGCCAACATATATTGTCACCTGAGGTTTTGATCTTAGCTATTCTGACTGGTATAAGGTGCATCTCAGTATCCTTTTGATTTGCATTTCTCTGACCACTAAGGCCTGTGAACATTTCTTTAGTTACTTCTCAGCCATTTGATATTCCTCTGTTGTGATTCTTGGTTTACTACTATACCCTATCTTTAATTAGTTGTTTGCTTTTTGGGGGGTATCTTCTTGAGTTCTTTATATATTTTGAACTAGATCTCTATCAGATGTGGGGTTAATGCAGATCTTTCCCAATATGTAGCTGATTTGTCTATTGACTATGTCCTTAGCTTTACAGAAGCTTTCCAGTCTCATGAAGTCCCATTTATCAATTCTTGGTACTAGAGTGTGAGCTATGGAGTACTGTTTAGGAAATTTCTCTCTGTGCCAATAAGTTCAAAGTTCTATTCCACTTTCTCTTCTAGAGATTCCGTTTTTCTCATTTTATATTGAGGTCTTTGATTCACTTGGACTTGATCATTGTCCGTGATGACAAATATGGGTCCATATTCATTTTTTCTACATACAAGGAGGCAGTTAGACCAGCACTATTTATTAAAGATGCTTTCTTTCTTCCATTGTATATTTTGGCTTCTCTGTCAAAGATCAAGTGTGCATAAGTGTGTGGTTTAATTTCTTGGCCTTCAATTCTATACCATTGATCAAGAGGTCTGTCTCTGTACCAATACCATGCAATTTTTTATCACGAACACTCTGTGGTAGAGCTTGAGATCAGAGAGGGTGATTTTCCCAGTCATCCTTTTATTGATAAGGATTGTTTTGTCTTCTCTCGGTTTTTTGCCATTCCAGATAAATTTGATAATTGCTCTTTCCATGTCTTTGAAGAATTGTCTTGGGATTTTGATGTGTATTGCATTGAATCTGTAGAATGTAGATGGCCATTTTTACAATGTTAATTCTGCTAATCCATGAGCATGGGAAATCCCTCCATTTTATGAGATCTTTGCTTTCTTTCTTGAGAGACTTAAACTTCTTATCATAAAGATTTTTCATTTGTTTGGTTAGATTTACCCCAAGATATTTTATATTATCTCTGGCTATTGGGAAGGGAGTTGTTTCCTTAATTTCTTTTGTAGCCTTTTTATCACTTATATTTTTTAAAGTTAATTTACTTGAGTTAATTTTATATCCAGTCACTTTGCTAAATTTGTTTTTCAGCTGGACAAGTTCTCGGGTAGAATTTTTGGGGTTGATTATGTATAAAGTCATATTATCTGCAAATAGTGATACCTTTAATTCTTCTTTGCCAATTTGTATGCCCTTGAAATCTTTTTGTTTTCTTATTGTTCTAGCTAGCACTTCAAGGGATACATTGAATAGATATGGGGAGAATGGGCATTCTTGTCTTATACCTGATCTTAGTGGGATGGATTCAATTATCTCTCCATGGAATGTAATATTAGCTGTTGGTTTGCAGTAAATTTCTTTTATTATATTTAGGTATGGGCCTTGAATTTCTGATCTCTCCAATACTTTAACATGAAGGAGTATTTCGTTGAATGTTTTTTTCTGTATCTAAGGAGATGATAATATGATTTTTTTCTGAGTTTGTTTATATCGTGGTTAATGGTTTTTCACATATTGAACCAACCTTACATTCTTGAGATGATGCCTACTTTTTTATGGTGAAAGATGGTTTTGATGTGTTCTTGGATTCAGTTTGCAATAATTTCATTAAGTATATTTGCACTGATATTCATAAGCGAGGTCTGAAGTTCTCTATTTTGGTAGTGTCTTGGTATGATTTAGGTATCAGAGTAATTGTGGATTCATAGAATGAATTAGGTAGTGTTCCTTCCATTTCTATTTTATGGAATATTTTGAGGAATATTGTTTTCAGGTCTTCTTTGACGGTCTGGTAGAATTCTGAACTAAATCCAACTGGCTCTGGGCTTTTTTGGTTGGGAGGTTTTTAATGACTACTTCTATTTCTTTATGGGATATGGGCCTGTTTAGAAAGTTTACCTGATCTTAATTTAACTTTGATATGTGGTATCTGTCAGAAAACTATCCATTCCATCTATATTTTCCAGTTTTGTTGAGTATAGACAATTGTAGTATGATCTGATAATTTTTTTTAATTTCCTCTGTTTCTGTTGTTATGTGTCCCTTTTTGTTTCTGATTTTTGATAATTTGGATACTGCCTTTGGGCCCTTCACTTAATTTGTTTAGGAGTTTATCTATCTTGTTGATTCTCATAAAGAACCATCTTTAGATTTGCTGATTCTTTATATTGTTCTCTTTGTTTCTATTTGTTTAATTTGAGCACTGAGTTTGACTATTTCCTGAACTCTTCTCCTCTTTGGTGAGTTTGTTTCTTTTTGTTCTAGAGCTCTCAGGTGTGCTGTTAAGTTGCTACTGTAAGATCTATAGTTTCTTTACCCGTGATCTTAGTGCTATGAATTTTCCTCTTAGCACTGCTTTCATTGGATCCCATAAGTTTTTGTATGATGTCTCAACATTTTCATTAAATTCCAGAAAGTCATTAATTTCTTTCTTTATTTCACCCCTGACCAAATTATCACTGAGAAGAGAGTTGTTAATTTTCTGCATATATGTGGGTTTTAGGTTGCTTTTGCTGTTAGTTGAAGACTGGCTTTAGGCCATGGTAGTCTGATAAGATGCATGGGATTATTACAATCTTCATGTATCAGTTGAGGGTTGTTTTGTGATGGAATATATGGTCAAATTTGTAGAAATTCAGCACCATGAGGTGCTGAAAAGAAGGTTTATTGTTTGGTTTTAGGGTGAAATGTTCTATAGATATCTGCTAAATCCATTTGGCTCATAACCTCCATTAGTTTCACTTTGTCTCTGTTTACTTTCTGGTTGAATGACCTGTCCATTGGTGAGAATGGGGTGTTGAAGTGTCCCATTAATATCGTATGGGATTCAATGTGTGGTTTTAGACTTAGTAAAGTTTCTTTTATGAATGTGGGTACCCTTGCATTTTGGGTATAGATTTCAGAATTGAGAATCTCTCTTGGTGGATTTTTGCTTTGATGAATATGAAGTGTTCTTCCTTATCATTCTTGATAACTTTTTGTTGAGAGTCTATTATTTTATTCGATATTAGGATGGCAAGTCCAGCACATTTCTTTGGACTATTTGCTTGTAAGATGTCTTTACATCCTTTTATTTGGAGATAGTGGCTGTTTCTATTACTAAGGTGTGTTTCTTATACATAGCAATAAGCTGGATCTTCATTGCATATCCAAACTGTTTGCTTATGTTTTCCCCATGTTTATTAAACTGGGTAGGTCTTATTTACATTTTAAATGTTATTCCCTTTCTCGGTTTCCAGGCCAACATCCCCCTAACCCCTCCAACTCCCCTTCTATATGGGTGCTTCCTTCCCAATCCTCCCCCCATTACTGCCCTCCTACCAAGAATTCCATTCACTGGGTGTCCAGCCTTGGCAGGACCAAGGCCTTCCCCTTCCACTGGGGCTCTTACTTGTCTATTCATTGCTACCTATGAATTTGGAGCCCAGGGTCAGGCCATGTATAGTCTTCGGGAAGTGACTTAGTCCCTGGAAGCTCTGATTGGTTGGCATTGTTATTCAGATGGGGTCTCAAGCCCCTTCAGCTCTTTCAGTCCTTTCTCTGATTCCTTCAACGGGGGTCCCATTCTCAGTTCAGTCGTTTGCTGCTGGCATTTGACTATGTATTTGCTATATTCAGGCTGTGTCTCTCAGGAGAGATCTATATCCGGTTCCTGTCAGTCTGCACTTTGTTGCTTCCCATCTTATCTAGTTTGGTGGCTGTATATGTATGGGCCACATGTGGGGCAGGCTCTGAATGGGTGTTACTTCACCCTCTGTTCTAAACTTTGCCACCCTATCCCCTCCCAAGAGTATTCTTGTTCCACATAAAAAGGAGTGAAGCATCCACATTTTGGTCATCCTTCTTGAGTTTCATGTGTTCTGTACATCTAGGGTAATTTGAACATTTGGGCTAATATCCACTGATCAATGAGTACATGCCATGTGTGTTTTTCTATGATTGGGTTACCTAACTCAGGAAGATATTTTCCAGTTCCATCCATTTGCCAATGAATTTCATAAAGTCATTGTTTTTGATAGCTGATTAGTACTCAATTGTGTAGATGTACCACATTTTCTGTATCCATTCCTCTGTTGAAGGACATCTAGATTCTTTCCAGCTTCTGGCTATTATAAATAAGGCTGCTATGAACATAGTGGAACATGTGTCTTTGTTAAATGTTGGAGCATCTTTGGGTATATGCCCAAGAAAGGTATAGCTGGGTCCTCAGGTAGTTCAATATCCAATTTTCTGAGGAACCTCCAGACTGATTTCCAGAATGGTTGTACCAGTTTGCAATCCCACCAACAATGGATGATTGTTCCTCTTTCTTCACAGTCTTGACATCATCTGATGTCACTTAGGGATTTGATCTTAGCCATTCTGACTGGTGTGAGGTTGAATTTCAGGGTTGTTTTGATTTGCATATCCCTGATGATTAAAGATGTTGAACATTTCTTAGGTACCTCTCAGCTGTTCATGTTGACCTCCTCCATTCGAATCAGCACCATTTGCTGAAAATGCTATCTATTTTCCACTGGATGGTTTTGTAACCTTTGTCAAAAATCAAGAGACCATAGGTGTGTGGGTTCATTTCTGGGTCTTCAATTCTATTCCACTGGTCTCTCTGTCTGTCTCTGTACCCATACCATACAGCTTTTTTCACTATTGCTCTGTAATACTGCTTGAGTTCAGGGATAGTGATTCCCTCAGAAGTCCTTTTATTGTTGAGGATAGTTCTAGCTATCCTGGGTTTTTTGTTATTCCAGATGAATTTGCAAATTGTCTGTCTAACTCAATGAAGAATTGGATTGCAATTTTTATGGGGATTGCAAAGTATCTGTAGATTCCTTTTGATAAAATGGCAATTTTTACTATAATAATTAATCCTGCAAATTCATGAGCATGGGAGATCTTTCCATCTTCTGAGATTTTCAATTTCTTTCTTCAGAGGCTTGAGGTTCTTATCATACAGATCTTTAACTTGCTTGGATAAACACTTAGTGTTTGCTGGTCTTGGTGACTTTGTCCAGAATCTGCCTTTTTTGGCCCTGGGTTGCAACAAGTCTCCTGGTAGGCCTGTGGCCCTAGCTGTAATAGACCTCCTGTGGAGCCTTCCAACTGCAGTGTCTTTAGAGATGCAGAGAATCTGCTGATATGTTGCCATGACTGCAGTACTTCTACTGTGAGACCTTCAGACTGTTGGATCTTCAAAGGAGCAATCAAACTGTTGTCCTGTGTGAAGCTATTCTTGGGGTGGGGCAGTGTCATTAGACTGGAATTTCTGTTTCCTTATATGCAGCCACTCTTCAAGGAGGAGGGCTTTTGGTCTTTTGGGTCAGTTGCCCTGCATGCCACAGAGCCCCTGGCATGTCTTCAGACTGTGGTGATAATTGCCTAGTTGTCCAGTGTACAGACGAACTCCTGGGATGCCTTTAAGCTGTGGTGTTCTGAGTACAGTGGATCTCCTGGGATGTCTCCAGTTGTGGTGTTAAGTGCCCTAAGAGCAGCAGATCTCCTGGGATGCCTCAGGATGTGGTATCAAATGTTCTGTGTGCAGTGGTTCTTCTGGTATGGTAGGATATGATGTCAAACATTCTGAATGCAGGGGGTGCTTTGGTATGTCTGAAGATATAACCTCTTCTGGGGAGCAGAATAGCTAGCAGTCTGTCCCAGCAGAGGACCAGGCAGAAGGATATTTGTATTTCATTGGTGGGGAGTTTGAGAGGATGGTGGGTCCCTGAGTCCACTGTGCTCCCAGTTGCAGCTGTGGGACTTTAGGTGTATTTATCAAATACTCTGAATGCAGCAGATCCTCTGGTATACCTCAGGTTATAGCCTCTTCTGGGGAGCAGACTAGCTAGAAATATGTCCCAGCAGAAATGACCAGGCAGAAGGGGATCCATATTCTATGTGCAGGGGTGGGTGGGAGGTGGGGGGCATGGTTTGGGGGATAGTGTGTCCCAGATTCTACTGTGCTACCAGCAGCAGTTGTGGGACTTTGGGGTGTTCTTACCAAATGCTGAGTGCAGTGGATCCTTTAGTATGCCTCAGGATATATCCTCTTCCACGGAAAAAACTAGCTACCAGTCTGTCCCAGCCAAAAATTTTTTCTTTAAAAACGATTTTATATATTTTTTTAAGGTACTCATTTATTTTAGTAAAGGAATCTCTCTGCTTTGTAGTTACCATAAATGCAGCTAATGGAAAGTAAGTGCCTTCAGCACATTTGCAAGTAGACTTCATGCAAAAACCAACTCAGAACAATAATTCCCTTGGGGGTCTTAAACACTAAGAATAGTATTCAGTGACAAGTCAAACTGAGCAAATGACCCCAGGGATTAGCAGATTCAGCTACTGCTGCAGTTTCTTTATTACACATTGTCCTAAAGGTTTACTTTTACTTGAGTGCCTTTGAGCTACATCATATTCATCTCTATTTCCCTCTTCTTACCATGATCACCAATATACCTACACTATTTCCCCTCTAATGTTTTCAGATAGTGTCTTTAAGTTTATTTTCTGCACACTTACAAATGATTTAAGAACACATATTATATGTTTTACTGGATTCGATTTAAGCTACTGTTAAATGCAAGTGGTCATCTTTATTCATAATTAATGAAATAATGTAGGAATCATAGTTTCTATCACTGAAACCAAAATTGATTTTTCTTAGTGTAAACATTAAAAATTCATCCTTGCAGAGTCCATGTTTTATGATCCATAAAGGTTTTCATATACTATGTTTTATTATTTAAGAGACAGAAAATATTCTTTTGCATTAAAATATCGATGATTCAAGTTTACAATAGAAAAAAGTCATAAGACAAATAAAAATATTTTAAGATAATTACTATATTATCTTAGTATTTATGTTATTTCTTTCTTATAGTGTCTACAATATGAAAATTGTGATGAATCATCTTAAAGCCAACAAAATGTCTACAAGGCTTCACTCTACAAAAAGAACTTTAGGTAATAAAGAAATGCTGAGAGCAAGAGAAACAGTCTTCTCTCAGGAAGAACAAATCAATTAGTCTTTTGATACTTAATAATTCTGAAAGCATAAATATGAATAAAATTATACAGAGATGATTGTATTAATGTATCTAGGAGTGTGTGTGTGTGTGTGTGTGTGTGTGTGTGTGTGTGAGAGAGAGAGAGAGAGAGAGAGAGAGGAGGAAAGAGCAGTGACTACAATGGCGAAATATTCTAATTATATTATAATATCCAAAATAAATACAAAATTAAATGTGTATGAGAGCCAGGAATAGTGCTGCTGTATTTAATTCCAACAGTAGCATATGGAAGGCAGAGGAAAGAGGATCTCTTTGAGTTCAATATCAGCCTAATCTATGTAATGAATTCCAAAACATCCAATACTATGTAGGATGAGCCTGTTTATAAAGGAAAAAAGTGTGTGTACATGTGTGTGTGTGTGTGTGTGCTTGTGTATGCATATATATATATATATATATATATATTACAAAATATTTGTCTAAATTACAGCTGTGGCTTTCCTTGGAGTAATTTCTAGGGATAATCTTAATTATTTACATGAAAACAAGAGTTTAAATACAGAAATCTTGGTAGTTTGGTAGTTTTCTACACACTTTTTTTATATCTTTGCGAAACCACTATTAGCTGGAGAGAATGCTCAGTGGTTAAGAGCATATGTTGCTAAGGCAGAGAACACTTGTTCAGTCTCAACAGCTACATGGTCCTAACAGTAATTCATAACTTCAGTTTCCAGGATCAGCTGCCTGCTTCTGGCCTTCACAGATAGCAGGCACACACATTGTGAACATACATACTTGCAGGCAAAATAGTCAAATACGTCAGAAAATATATGAATGAAAATAAATAAACAATAAAATAAATAAACAAAACTAAAAAAAATACATTCAATTGTAGATAAAGCAGATATTATGCCATTATACTAGTTAGGTGAAATTATTAACACAAATTGCCATATTCATTTGATGATGTCTATTGATTCTTCATGAAGTGTTAGGTCATATTTGAGGTATGCATATGCCACCAGAAACAATGTATAGACACATCTCCTCTTGCAGAGCTTATACACTGATAGAAACGACTCACAATAAATCATATATATATATATATATATATATATATATATATATAGTCTTAGAATTGGCAATACACACACACATATAATATTATGTATCAGCTTTTCTCTTTCATCTTCACAAAAATAACATTAGTATGTGAAAAACTATCAGTTTACTAGTATTTGTTTTTTTCCTCGATTGAATAGGGCAATTATTAACTAAATAAAATCTTTTATAAGGCATATGGAAAGCCAGGTCTATTCTAACATTCCAAAATCATGTTCAGTGTTTCCTGAGCTTAGATTTTTACATTTACCCTAAAATGTCTAGTTTATTGGCTATGGCATTCAAAAGTAGTAGATGTTCTTATTCTAGGTGTATATGACTCACAAGGTATCATTTTTTAAATAACAAAGCATACATCCATAACATCAGAGGTAAGAAATTGAGCTTTCTTATGGTTTGAATCCAAACATATAAAATACTTCTCTGAAGTTTAAACACTTAGATCCTAGCAGGTGGGCTGGTAAGACATAAATGTATCACAAAATTAAAGATTGATCAATAGAATCACCCGTTTTGAATTCATAGATAGATGAAGTATTAGGACTAGGGAAGGAGTAAAGAAGACAGATCATAGATGCATGTCTTTGGTTGATATTCTTTATTCATGGCCCCTTTATGTCTCTTTTTTTCTGCTTCTTAGATGCCATGTTGTGAGCATCTCTACTTCTCTAAAGACTCTTCAACATAAAGTTGCCCCAGCAATGAAATATAGAGACAATGGGTTGAACTCACTGAACCTGCTTTGAAAATCCCTTCTCCCTGAATTTGATATACTCAGGTATGTAGTCACAGTGAGGGAATGTGAGTAATACTACACACAAAGACGAAGGCTAACCAAGGGATAGGATGCATAAGGTGGGGAGAGAGGCCACGTTTGTTTTAAATGCTGAATATTAAACATTAAGAGAACATTTCTGTGGAGCTAGTTTAGGTCCTTATAAAGTGGTTCCATTTTGAGTTATTGATCTGAACAGTAATGATAATGATGGCAATAGTGGTGAAATAATATCTGGAAATGAAAATCAGAGTAGCCATGAGTTTTTGCTAAATGCCATGAAATGACAGGAAACTAAAACACATACGAGCATTGGTCAATATTATATAATTTTCAATTGTAAAGATTCAAGAACATATTTTTCACTATTATTGAGAAATTAGCAAGCATTTTTTAACAGTAAAGAAAGATGAATCAGGGCTCTTGTTTCTCAACTGACATAATTCAAGTTCCTTATTTATCCCAAGGAAATGGAAGTAAGACAGGTTTCATGTCATTCAAGAACAAGTCTGTCTTTTGACAACTCCTCACAGGGATCAATTAAGCTCCATATGTATCTGTTGTTTTGTGGAAATAAGTGCTTCTCACAAGACATAAACCAGAGGATACCACTTTAATTCACTTACAGTAGCACCATCTGATGATAGTGTCTTTTGCAAAAACTAAAGATACAGTAGAGACTGGAAGGCTTCTGTAAATTATGATTTTTCTATTGTTCTCTAATGCAGTCATGATTAAGTTCTTTATTCATTTATCTTTTTATTTAAAAGTTTGCCCCAATATCTTACTATAATGTTCACTTATAGACTTCTAAAATTTCTTACTTCAGGAGTATTGATTGGCAATCTATTGTTATTAATGTGTACTTCTCTTGAGGCCATTGCACTGAAATCAAAATATCCAAGCAATGCATTAAACATTTTTGTGTGTTCTCTAGCTATGTTTTGTGGACAGAAATGTTCACTTACTGAACTGTCCACGATTTCTCCCCATATCTGGCTACTTTCTCATGTTTGTTACAAAGCTTTAAAATTTATGCAGTTACCATTAGTTCTACAAAGGTTAATATAAATCTCATCATCAGATGTTTACAGCTAACTGCATGAGCAGGAATAATAAGGGTTTCAGGAACACTAATTAATTACAACACGTTAATACACAGCAACCATCAATACATAAAAAGTTTGTGAACCCCTCTCACTAATTACTGTTTGTCTATGGATTGTTTCCTAAAGGTTAGCTGATTTTATTTAAGATGACAAATATAAAAATATTTGCTCCCCATGAAGAACCTGCAGAGCAGTTGCAATAAAATATTGAGTGCCCAATGGTTGTTTCTACTCAGAGAAGTCAGGTATACATCTTTACAATTGCCTCTTGAACTTGAAACAAAATTTTAAAAGGGAAGGATTGCAGTTGACTGTGTGTAACTTTTTAAAATTCATATGATAAGAAGCTGGAGAGCTCAGTTCATAAGTATGCTTGCTTCCCAAGCAGGAGAGCCTGGCGTGAGACCCCAGCATTCATATTAAAAATGTGAAAAGAACAATGAAAATAGGTATGACCATACATGTCCATTACACTAGCACAATGTAGAGTTAAGAGAAAGAACGATCATTTGGCCATGTTGTCCTCCAGACTACATTGAGATTCATTGATAAGCTACATCTGAAGAGTATACATGGAATGACTCATGGCTCAAGAAGCATAAGTAACAAATTGTCTTGGATTAATAGGAGGAGAAACCCTTTGCCCTATAAAGGCTCATTTTTCCAGTGTAGGTGAATGTCAGGGCAGGAAGGCAGGAGTAGGTGGTTGGGAATAGTAGTACCCTCATAAAAACAGGGGGAGGGAGTATGGGATAGGGAGTTATGGAGTAGAAACTAAGAAAGGGGATTACATTTGAAATGTAAATAAATAAAATATCCAATAAAAAGAAATAGAGAGATAAATCCTTGAACAATCTTCTCTGGCATCTCCATGTTTATAGAAGTTTGTGAACACAAATGAATGAATACACACGCAGAGAGAGACAGACATACAAAACATACATTCATCTCACATTTGTGCGCACGCACACACACACACACACACACACACACACACACACACACACACACCATACATCCATACATCAAAATACTAACCCAAATATGAAATTAGGAGGTGAGGCTATGAGAGAGAAGATAAAATAAGAAATCTGGGTGACACCCTTAAGAAAGAGCTTATTGTCATAAAATAATCAGTTATTAAATGTGTATGTAAATGTGTATACTTGGCCTCATTTTTTGAACACCGTGAGGGTACAGTATCTGTTAAGCCTATAGAAGGCCCTGAAACTCCTGGAGCTATAGTTACATGTAGTTGAGAGCTACCGGTTTCATGCTAGGAATACACACACAGTGCTCTGGTAGGGAAGTCTCTGCTCTGGAATGTTGTGCCATTTTTCTAGCCTGATAACTGACCCTGTTAAAAGCACTTGAGAGATGTTCTTTTATCCTTGTATGAATATAAGAATCTGGCAGAGGAAGATGGGAATGTTACTGAAACTTCGAAGATGAGAATGATATTAAGACACCATATCTATCATTATTTTGATCATAGACTCAAAGTTTCCTTACTGAAGCATGGAAATGTTTTGGTTCCAAATGCTTTGGGGCTCTGACACAGCAAACTGATACCACTGGTACAACTGGTACCACATAGCAGGTAGATTTCTTAAAATACCGAATTAAAAGATGTCCATCAGCTGGGAGGATTTGGAATTTTTTAGTATATAGGCATTTAGGAAGATTTTAGTAAATAATCAAGTGTAAAAGAGAAACTCGGTAACTTTAGAAAAAGATCTTCTATGGGAATTCCAATGATCATGATTAGAAGCTTGGAAGAACAAAAATAATAAAGCCAATTTGATGAGATGTAAATAGAATCATATTGTTGAAAAGGCCATGGATGTGAAGGAGGGTTGGGAAGAATACATGCAAAGGTTTCGGGAACAGAGGGAAATGACAAACTTAACTAAAGCACAATTTCAAAGAATAATCCAGAGAGTACATTTCTCTTAGAGAAATGCTTTCAAATATTAACCCATGGGTGATAGAAGATGAAGAATAAAAGAGAAGATGTGGAGAAGGATGAAGAGAGAGGGGAGGAGAAGAGGAAGGAGGAAGAAGAGGAAGAAAAGGAAGAGGAGTAAGAGGATGAGGAGGAGGAAGAGAGAGAAGTGGAAGAGGGGGGAGAAGGTAGATTTCATGTTATAATGTTTTTCTATGAAAATATATAACTTTAGAGAGCCAAAACAATATTTATCTGAGATTCAATAAGAACAATATTTATGAATTACATTAGTATTCTATTCTTAGCAGAAAGAAGTCAAAGGAGATAAATTAATTGAAGATAGAATTGTTAAGCAAAAGGATATCAGAATGCAAAATTTGAAGTCCTTTTGTCTTTTATTTTATGAAAAGGGAGAATATTAGATAAATGAATGTTCAGAAAATATATTAGGGTTTTTTTGAGTGTGTATTAAAAATTTTTGTTTGAGAATGAAAAAAGATTTCAACCCTCATGGCAACTGGAGACAAATGTTATGGAAGAACCACATTCTAAGGGGATTAAAGAAAGTAGAGAAATGAGAAAATTGCATGAACAAGTTTAGACTGAAGTAATTACTCAAACTCATGTGCCTTTCTTAAAGAAGGAATTCAGTCATAAGTCAACATCATGAGAGATGAGAAGCATGTCTGCTTTTGAAATAATGTCAGTAAATTTCAACAAGCAAGCTAAAGCATGGGGCTAGCTATGGTCAATATTCTAAAGTTGTGACCTATATGCACAGGTGGGGCTTAAAAGAAATCCACAGAGTGGACACTGGTTTTGCAATTAAATGTATCATTTTAAAGGATCTAGAAGACTCTACATTCAACGGATCTATAAGACGAAGCCATGACCTAGAGAAAGGTCATTTTTAGCAAACCTACAATTTGAGTAGAGTTTCTTCTGGAATAATTTAGAATTATATTGCTACCACTGTTCTTTCATCCTTTCTTTCGTATACAGAAGGTTAATATCTGGTCTATCACTGACATGTCACATATTTTAAAAGTCACAGAACTAATTTAGTTTCTTTTCTTTCTTTTTTTTTTTTTTTTTTTCGGAGCTGGGTGCGAACCCAGGACTAATTTAGTTTCTAAGACTCACTACTACACCCAGCCCAGAGCTCCCTGCTCCCAAATCCTGTGGAAGAGAGATCACCCAGAAGTGTGGACAATCCTGAGATTGCAGGGCAGGAGAGACCACCACTTCTGCCCACCTTTGCCCACATCCTTGGCCCAAGAGGAAACTGTATAGTGCCTCTGGGAACTGGAAGATTGGAGCAGTCAAGCTGCAGGAGCCTAGTGGTCCAGACAGAGCCCAGATCTTAAAGGACCCGGTCAAACAGCTCCCTGCACCCAAATCCAGTGGGAGGGAGAGCTAGACCATCAGAGGGGCAAACATGCCTGGGATACCAGAGGAGACTACTACTCTATGCCCACATTTCTGACTCTAGAAAAGAATGCCTACTGTCATCTTGGTCCCCTGCACACAGGGACCCAGGAGAAGTAGGAGCAGGCCCTTATACAGGGATAGCTGAAAACCATTGAACAGGAAGGACTACATGCCTGAGAGCATAACACTCTGTTCCCATAACTGACTGAAAGAAAAGAGGAAAATATGTCTACAACACTCCTGACACACAGGCCTATAGGAAGGTCAAGCCATTGTCAGAAACAATGTAACACAGTATACAGAAACAATGTAGCAGAACAAGGTAACACCAGAAACAACCAGATGGAGAAAGGCAAGCACAGGAAAACAAGCAACAGAAACCAAGACTACATGGCATCATCAGAGCCCAATTCTCCCACCAAAGCAAACACTGAACATCCAAACACACCAGAAAAGTAAGATCTAGATTTAAAATCACATTTGATCATGATGATGGAGGACTTTAAGAAAGACATAAAGAACTCCCTTAGAGAAATGCAGGAAAACATAAGTAAACAAGTAGAAGCCCTTAGAGAGGAAACACAAAAATTTCTAAAGGAATTACAGGCAAATACAATCAAACAGGTGAAGGAATTGAAAACAGAAATAGAAACAATAAAGAAAACACAAAGGGAGACAACGCTGGATACAGAAAACCAGAGGAAGAGACCAGGAGCCATAGATACAAGAATCACCAACAGAATACAAGAGACAGAAGAGAGGATCTCAGGAGCAGGAGATTCCCTAAGTCATCGACACAACTGGGATTGCAGTCTAGTACAACCATTCTGGAAATCAGTTTGGAGATTTTTCAGAAAATAGGATATTGCACTACCTGAGAACCCAGTTATACCTTTCTTGGGCATATCCCTAAAAGATGCTCCAACATAAAACAAAGACACGTGCTCCACTATGTTCATAGCAGCCTTATGTATAATAGCCAGAAGCTGGAAAGAACCTAGATGTCCTTCAACAGAGGAATGGATACAGAAAATGTGGTACATCTACACAATGGAATATTACTCAGCCATCAAAAAATGACTTTTTGAAATTCATAGGCAAATAGATGGAACAGGAAAATATCACCCTGAGTGAGGTAACCCAATCACAGAAAAACACACATGGTATGCACTCATTGATAAGTGTATATTAGCCCAAATGATCGAATTACCCAAGATACACAGAACACATAAAATTCAAGAAGGATGACGAAAATATGGATGCTTCACTCCTTCTTTAAAAGGGGAACAAGAATACCCTTAGGAGAGGATAGTTCAGAAAAGTTTAGAACAGAGACT
Source organism: Rattus rattus (assembly GCF_011064425.1). Lineage (NCBI taxonomy): Eukaryota > Metazoa > Chordata > Mammalia > Rodentia > Muridae > Rattus > Rattus rattus. Next base: position 160,713,754 of record NC_046156.1, read on the forward strand.
GAAGGAATGCCCATTGAGAGCCTGCCCCACAAGTGGCCCATAAATACAGCCACCGAACTAGGTAAGTTGGATGAAGCAAAGAAGTGCAGGCTGACAGGAATCAGATGTTTATCTTTCCTGAGAGTCACAGCCAGAATATGGCAAATACATAGGCGAATGCCAGCAGCAAACCACTGAACTGAGAACGGACCCCCGTTGAAGTAATCAGAGAAAGGACTGAAAGAGCTGAAGGGGCTTGAGACCCCATATGAACAACAATGGCAACCAACCAGAGCTTCCAGGGACTAAGCCACTACCCAAAGACTGTACATGGACTGACCCTGAGCTCCAAATTCATAGGTAGCAGTGAATAGCCTAGTAGGGGCACCAGTGGACGGGGAAGCCCTTGGCCTTGCCAAGGCTGGACCCCCAGTGAACTGGATTGTTGGGGGGAGGGCAGTTATGGGGGGAGGATGAGGAGGGGAACACCCAAATAGAAGGGTAGGGGAAGGGGTTAGGGGGATGTTGGCCTGGAAACCAGGAAAAGGGAAAACATTTGAAATGTAAATAAGAAATGTCGAATTTAATAAAGATGGAGAAAAAAAAAGACTCACTACTACAGAAGAACTTGTCTACCTTGGATCTAACAAGAAAATTCTCCTTTATCTTTGGTAGATGCTATTTAGGGAAGATATTAAAAGTTAAGTTCTTGTGTTGGCAATTGAGTCATTCAATCCTTTGGAGGAATGTTTAGATTGGATAACTATATTTGACGTGCGATAAGGCAAAGAAGGTCAGTGATCCAGAACATAATGTTAACTATGGGACCCTTGCGTCTACTTCCATAACAGAATCATGAATTGAAATTCCTCAATCAAAATGAAGATTTAAACCTTCTGAGAGCTATCACTTGATGATAAAGTATCCCTCACACTATGATTTAGGTCTGTACAAAATTAACCAGAAAAAACTCTAATCTCCTTTCTTGTATTGGTTCCAGCAGAAAAAAATAACAACTTGCATAAGAATAAAGTATTTTTATCAGAAACAGGCTGTACGAGCACTTGGGTCTTGGACTTCGCAGTATCTGGTACTGTGAGAAATAACTGATTTTCAGTCACCAAGGGCTATGTTTTCAGAACAAGCTGAAACGAAGCATGGAACTCTGGGAGATGGATTCAGATGAGTATAAGAAAGACACACAGGCTTTTGAGTCTATTTCTGAAAATATACCCAAGCACTGGGCAAAGACTACCATTAAATTGGTTCTCATATGGAAAACAATTTTAGCAGTTTTGTCTATTTTCTTCTATGTTAGTATAGTAACTTTGCTCTAGAACTCCTCCTGGAGATGAAGCGGTTTGTTTCTTCAGTAAATTACTTGTTTATAGAGTACAGGGCCTAGTTTCAATTCTCAGCCTTTCAAGAAAGAAAAAAATAAACTCGTTGTATTCTTAAATTAGTCACTCACACTATTCACAACCATTCACACCATATCAAACACAGCAAACTCTGCTATCACAGTGGATAAATAGGTTGCAATATGCAAACATTACAACTCCCTCATTTTCAAAATCAACGTGTGATAGCAGGACAAAGATTTCAAAGAAAGTGCAAAATATGTCAGTGCATGTATTATTCTATGTATTGTGAAAGTACTTTGATATCACTGCTCCTTGGTATCATTCTTTAAAGTTGTTTTGCCAGTCCCTTTCATTAAAAAAAAAAAGTGACTCATTAGTTTGAGTGACATGTCCAGCATTGCAACACTGTACACAGTATTATAAGGATTTATGTTGGTTAATGCTTTGAATTTCTGTGACAATCCTTCGACCATCACACTGATAAGAAGCCATTAAATTTTGTGGCACATGCTCTACTACTATTACTTAGCAGCACCTTTATTAATTGAGTTTGTTATTTCCTGTTGATCTCTTTTTTATTTCTAATGAGCATTAAAAAATGTTTCTCATACCTAACAGCACTACTGCCCACATCAAGGTCTTGTGCTGTGACAGCTCCGATGATGGTCCCCACAGGAGTATCTTCATAAACCTCCATGGTGTAAAGGGGCTTGCTGAACACTGGCGGCTCGTCCACATCCAGCACGCTTATTTTTACCGTAGCAGTATCTTTAAATGGCCCAGCCGAGTGAAAGCGGTGGTCAAGGTGAAGGTTGGAGGCCTCTACTTTAAAAGTATATGCCTTCTTTGTTTCAAAATCTAATGGCTGTAATAAAGACAAAATGAGAAATTATATTTATATAGATCTGGGCAGAAAATGGTGAACATTGCTTCGAAGCAATCTGCCAGCTGCTTCCAATTAATTACACACGTTTCGGCTTCTCCTCTTCTATGAATACAGAGTTGATAAAGTAAAATGTAAATATGTAGGAGCATTAGAGATGAGCGGCATGTTAGAAGAAACCTGTACTGTTAATTATCTTAGTACACAGAATTAACAAATCTCCATCTCCCTATCAAAGTAGACAGGGCTACTCAAGTCCTCCCTACTAGGCAATGTGCAGTGAGAGAGACGTGATTTTGCTTTTATCCAATACTGACATCTACTGGACAAAAGTAAAGACTGAAAGAATAGAGCAAAAATGAAATTAATTTTTTGATTATTTAGATTTCAGGTCCACATACAATATTAGACATTTGTTTTTCTTACTTTTCCCCTAATACCATTTTCTGTTAAAAGTCTTGAATGCCCAGGTATTTTATTAGAAAAAAGCATATAAAAGTCAGCAGGTTGGTCATTAGAATTGTTTCCATTCCAATAATAATAACTAATGATAAGATATTATTAGAATAATAACTCAAACATTGGTAAATTATAGATGACATTACAAGTAACAGTTGAAATTATTTTGTACATATGCACTGATACTCAGTTTTGATTTTTTTCTACTTTTAAATATCAGACTTTCATCTGCATATCTGGATACTTTATAGTCTACGATCACAGTAGCATGGGAGCAATGGGATACTTTCTTGTGGGAGAGGAAGTTGAGCTGACATAGGATCACGTTATGTGGCTTATGCTGGCCCTGAACTGACCACACACCTATCTCAGCTTCCCTACAGCTGTGATGGCAGGTGGGGTCAATCACACTGAGCTTTGCGAGGAAAGCTGCTAGTAACCATCCCAGAGCTTAGAAGGCTGATGCTTGATGATCTATACTTCAAGAGCACCAGGGCCTACATAGTATAATCCAAGTGAGCCAAAAAGGCAACCATTTGCTTAGAGATATTGGCAAACATTTCTTTCTTTCTTTTTTTTTTAAAATGTAAAAAGGTATTTTATTTTTTTTATTAACTTGATTATTTCTTATATACATTTCTTATATTGGAGGAAGAAGAAAATGATACAATTATGACAAGGTTTAGCTTGGATAAGTTAGCACAAGGCAAGGTAGACACATATTTTAAAATATCTTCTGGGGGCCTTCATAAGGAACAAAAATATTGGAGTTACAATTAAACTCTTAAGAATTTAATTGTAATTTCTAAGAAGGAAATTTATATTATAGGGTACAAGGAAGGTGCTACATCATGCCTCTTTACTTTCAGTATATTCTAGAAAAAGATGCATTGTATAATTTATACATTCCAAGAAGTAACAAGTTTGTCTCCGTAGACCATTAGTCTGAAAGAGAAATTATATATATTTACACACACACACACACACACACATCTGAATATATATATATATATATATATATATATATATATACGGAAATACACAAAGATGGAAAGGAATACATGATAATCTGAATTAAAATATAAAATTGTCAGTTTTTATAAGTGCTCAAAATTCTGAATGTATTAGACATTATAATGTTGAGGTTAGTAACTGCTGATTTCTATTTCACCAACACTGGTTTTTATTAGCTTAATTGTACGTGTTTCCAGAAAGCAAGCTGCATGTCCATCACTTGGGCTTGCTCCATTACTACTCTCAGAATCAGCTATTGTGTCTTAGGATGCAGTCATGAGCATCACCTTCCCCTCATCTCTCTCCCTGATTTGTCCTACATATTGAAATATCTACATTTGCGTGATTATCAAAAATTCCTTCTCGACAATCCTTAAAATTAATTTTTACTTTGCACTTATCTGAATGAATTTGGCTCCCTGCTCCTATGTCAGTTTCATGTTAATGACCAAAGAAGGGAATTCTAAATTCCTTTCCCTTTTTATTATACATCATTTTTTGAAGACAGGCTAGTCAATGGCTTTGGGAAACTCTTCACCTAACACTCCTGGAGAAAATTAAGTGGTCAGGTTTAAGGGGTAGGGGTGCATTGGTGAGAACCTATTTGTACCTATAGATTTGTTTTGTAACTGAAAACTTGCATCCTGCAGTAATCAGAGCCCTGAAGAAAATTTTTAAGAGAAGCAGCACAGTAATATCCAAGATGGAGCTCCTTCTTGATGACCCTGACACTTAAGCAATCTCTCCTTAGAAAATGATACATCTCAGTAAAAGCCGACAGAATCAGCAGCTGGCTTTTTGCTTGAATTTAACAACTCACTAACCTTACAGCCATCTTGATTTAGGGATAATGAACTTCACTTGCTAGTGATCACAATGAAATTCTAGCATTTAAAGAAGTAAAGAATGAAAATGATTTGCTTAGAATCTTTGAACACTGAATATTTCTGTGAAGTTGAGTGGATTTAATTCTCACACAGTAAATAGAAATCCTTCTGACACCACTCACAGCCCATTCAAATAAGAAAGATTGTAGAACTGTAAGAAAATGGTTGTTAAAACAGAGTGTCAATGAGTAATTCCTTCTCCTTAGCTAGGGATATGCTGCTTAAGCCAGATTTTTTTAAAAGGTAACATAACATGGTAGGGAGGTAGGTGACTCTTTCCTTTTGCATTCTCTTTTGCCTTAGAGGCAGAACAGTCACAACAATAAAGGTCAGAATGTGCAGATATTTTCTCTCACTTCTGAAGATGTATTAAATGTAATCATTTAGGTGACTCACTTCCCATTGTCTACCAGAGTTCCAGCTTCTACATAATGTTATGTAGAAATCAATGGGCTCCATTTATTGATGTTTTCATGAATTTGAAAATCAATATCTCTGGAGGACAAAATGCAGAAGTGCTTGCATTTATTATTATTTTATTTTTATTATCATGACTAAGAGTCCCACAAGGGCGCCCAACATCTGTGTTCAGTAGACCAGAAATAAGAGTAGGCATGACATGTGAATTTGATAGCCTGTCAACAAACAAGGCCCTGAGTTTTAAAGGAAAACAAATTATATGAATATAAGTACAGTCCTTAACAATTTGACATATAATTGAGCCTCTGACTTAATAGGTGAGGACATTTTTATTTTTAAAAAGTGATGAAGGCAGCTTTGTGGCTGTCTTCTGAGAGGTTACTTCTGAGGAGATAGGTACACATAATAAAGGACAGAAACACTAGGAATTGAGGATGATCATAGACAAAAGCTGACCAATGAAAAATCTCAACAACTAAATCACTGGTGAACACATTTTGCTCCTAGGAGATCAAAAGAGAAATTGATGCTATGGTTCAGGTCTGATTGCAGCACCAATTGATACTGTAATTCTTGTTGAGTCGTGCTCAATAAGGGCACTGACCCAAATATTCTGACCAATAATAATTGCAGTTTGCTGATCTTTATATCCTCTTGTCCTCCTCCTTCAGATTTTATAAAGAACATGTATCTTTTCATTAACTCAGTAAGGTGATTACTCTCACAAACTGTATCCTGCATTAAAAGGCTTCTGCCGTGCAGAATCTAAGAAGTCTTAATAGTCATTAGAAAGGCACACTTTCAAGGAACGAATGATTAGAAGATGTCATTATCTGAAAAGGGACAGCGTATGTGGAAAAAGAGTTGGTAAGACTTATATCATACTAAACCAGGATGAAAAGACATAAAGAGCACACTTTTTATTGGATATTTTTATTTTCATTTCAAATGTTATCTCCTTTCATGGTTTCCTATCCATAAACCCCCTACCCCATATATTCTCCCCTTCTTCTATTAGGGTATTCCCGACTCATCCACCCACACCTTCCTGTCTCTCTCCCTGCCCTGACATTCCCTTGTGCTGGGGGTCCAGCAGGACCAAGGGTTTCTCCTCCCACTGGTGCTCAACAAGGCCATGCTCTGCTACATATGCAGCTGGAGCCATGGGTCTGTCCATGAGTACTCTCTGGATGGTGGTTTAGTCCCTGGGAGTTCTGGTTGGTTGGTATTGTTGAAGCACACATTTGAAATGTAAGCTCACTACTCTAGCCTAGACGATAAAGATAAAGCATTCAGGATGAGGTTTGTTTTACAAAACAATCAAATTTTTTCATGACAGAGTTTTATAATCAATAATCTGAAATTTCATTAGGAAAGAAGCTTAAGAGACTATGCATATTTCATAATCACTATGAAAGGTTGAAAATCAATATTTCAATAAAATCTGATCAAGCAGTGGATAAACTGAAGGAATCACAGTATGAGGTGAGAATGTCCTTGAAAGGGAAAAATAGACTGAAACTAGGACATTTGAAGTATATTCATTCTTTCATCATTATTTTGATATATTGAATCATTATATGTTTGTGTTCACATATGTAAAATAAAAACATAATTTTCCTGCACAGTTTTCTAAATAAATTATGTAATTTAAAGGACACATTACACTGATTGTTCCAAAAAGGTTAAAGAAAAACTACTTATGCATTTTTCCTGCAAAAATATTATCCTGAGTTTCATATTTATTATAATACTGCCACATATTGATTGTTTTAAAAACTAACTTAAAATTAAAGTATGCTATTCAAATGACTCCAATTAGTGACAATAATTTCAACATACTTCCAGTAGCTGACTCAATGCAAATGAAGTCAAGTGCAGAACTGCGAAAGTCCTGAGTACTTCTATGTACAGATTTCAATTAAAAAAATCCTAAAAATAACAAACAATTGAGTCAAATAATGGGTCTTGAATTGTGTGTGTGTGTGTGTGTGTGTGTGTGTGTGTGTGTGTATCATTCACATACAATATAAATAATTTCCTATCATAGAGTTTTTCATCACATGGTAGAACATTTATGATTTTTAAACTTAAAATTTACAGCAAGATATAGTTTTCCATTTGTGAAATCAACACTTTATTTTTATTATTTGTAAAATATAATTAACTTTGTGGTGCATGTGATTAAACATAAAAATAAATGTACTAAAGTATATAACAGTTAACAAACATAAAGTACTTCTTTAGCCAATGAAAATTTAAAACATTTTATGTACTCAGTGATACATTTTTTATTTATTGAAAATAAAAACTACAGATATGGTGAACTATTTCTAGGGACATGAAATATAATGAGAATCAAATATTCTAAATGTATGTATGACATGAATCCTAGGAGGTTAGAATGAAATGTTTACATTTTAGGAAAAATGTAAGAGTTCAGATTAATTAAATTAAAGTAAGAAAAGGATTAATGAAGACAATTTTTCCTGCAGTGCTTCCTTTATAGAATGAATCAACTACAGAATTACAATCAGTCTGGCGTACTGAAATGTTACTTCTCTGTCTACTGAATATGCCAAAAATGACAACAGAGAAGGTATTTCCTCCTCTGTACCTGGCTGGTATTGAAAGTAAGAAAAGAATTCATATAGCATGAACAGATGAAGCTACACACACACACACACACACACACACACACACACACACACACACACTTTTGGAGTATAGTATAGCGAATGAAAGTAGGTGTGAAGACTGGGAGAAGAGCCAATACAGAAGTGCAAATGAAGAACAAAGCAGGCTTATATCAAAACATTGGCTGGATAGTGGGTTGTAAGCCTGACCCAGAAGAAACACTGGAGAAGATCAATGACCTGATGGCAAAGGCATGTCGAGATTTGCTAGATCCATAGTTTAGAAAGAATCAAAGGGAAAATATGAATATATATATATATATATGTGTGTGTGTGTGTGTGTGTGTGTGTGTGCGTGTGTGTGTGTTTACAAGTATATTGTACATTCACCTTCCTATCTGTGTGAATATCTGTGGGAAACCTGGCCATGGAAAGCAGAGGTCTTTGAAGATGGCTTAATTGCTTTCCACTTTTTTTTAAAGGTAGACTCTCTCGAAGGAGAGAACAGAAAAGACAGTAAAAAAAAAATAAATAAAACTAAACCCTTCTAGTTGCTGCCTTCATGGAGAGATGAAAGTCAGCCTCCAGGTGCGACTACATGCCTGAGAGAAGAGGTAAGGCCAATTTTTCTGCTCTAAGTGACCTGCGTGGTGGACTAAGGACACACAAAGGCAGAAGTCCTCTGGAACCCAGCACTTCTGGTTTCTGGCTGTGGCCAGTACCTCTCTAATCCTGGTCGACAGCTCGTTGCTCCCAAATCCCGTGGGAGAGAAAGCTGAACACTCAGAAGTGTGGGCAATCCTGAGACTGCAGGGCAGGACAGACTGCCACTTCTGCCAACCTTTGCCCACATCCCTGGCCAAAGAGAAAACTGCAGAGTGTCTCTGGACACAGGAATATAGGAGTAATCAACTGCAAGGGGCCCTGAGGTCCAGATCTGCATCCGAATCTGAACTGAACTGTTCAAACAGCTCCCTGCACCCAAGTCCTGTGAGGGGGAGAGCTAGACCATCAGAGAGGCAAACACTCCTGTGAAACCAGAAGGGACTACTCTCTGCCCACATGCACAACTCAAGAAGAAAATATCTTGTGCCATCTGTGGCCCCTGCTCACAGGGACCTAGGAGAAGTAGGAGCAGGACCCTTCTGGTTGCTGCACTTACAGAAAGCTGAAAGCCTACAGCTACGAGTGACTACAGACCTGAGAGTGGAACACTCTGTTCCCATAACTGACTGAAAGAAAACAGGAAAACAGGTCTCCAGGAGTGCTGGCACACAGGCCCACAGGAAGGTCAAGCCACCGTCAGAAACAGGAAGACAAGATAATACCAGAGACAAGATAATGGAGAGAGACAAGCACAAGAGACCAAGAAACAGAAATCAAGGCTACATGGCATCATCAGAGCCCAATTCTCCCACAAAAGCAAATAATGGATATCCAAACACACCAGAAAAGCAAGATCTATATTTAAAATCTAATTTTATCATGATGATGGAGGACTTTAAGAAGGTCATAAATAATCCCCTTAAGGAAATACAGGACAAGACAAGTAAACAACTAGAAGCCCTTAAAGAGGAAACATAAAAATCTCTTAAAGAACTACTGGAGAAAACAACCAAACAGGAGAAAGAAATGAACAAAACCATCCAAGAATTAAAAATGGAAATAGAAACAAAAAAGAAAGCACAAAGGGAGACAACCCTGGAGATAGAAAACCCAGGTAAGAGATCAGGAGTCATAGATGTAATTATCACCAACAGAATACAAGAGATAGAAGAGAGAATCTCAGGAGCATAAGATAACAAAGAAAAGATAGACACAACTGTCAAAAATAATGTAAAATGGAAAAAGCTCCTACCCAAAACATACAGGAAATCCAGGACACAATGAGGATATCAAACCTAAGGATAATAAGTAGAAAAGTGGAGACTCCCAACTTAAAGGGCCAATAAATATCTTCAACAAAATCATAGAACAAAACTTCTCTAAACTAAAGAAAGAGATGCCCATACAAATACAAGAAACCTATAGAACTCTAAATAGATAGGACCAGAAAAGAAATCCCTCCTTTCCCATAATAGTCAAAAAACCAAATTCAGAAAACAAAGAAAGAATATTAAAAGCAGTATGGGAAAAAGGTCAAGTGACATATAAAGGCAGACCTATCAGAATTATACCAGACTTCCCAGCAGAGACTACTAAAGCCAGAAGATCCTGGACAGATGTCATACAGACCCTAAGAGAACACAAACTCCAGCTCAGGCTGCTATATCCAGCAAAATTATCAATTAACATTGAGGGAAAAACCAAGATATTCCATAACAAAACCAAATTTACACAACATCTTTCTACAAATCCAGCCTTACAAATGATAATAAATGACAAAGCCCAACACAAGGAGGCAAGCTACACACTAGAAAAAGCAAGAAAGTAATCTCATTGCAACAAAACCAAAAGAAGAGAAGCACACAAACATAATCTAACCTCCAAATACATAGATAACAGGAAGCAAGAATCACTATTCCTTAATATCTTTCAACATCAATGGACTCAATTCCCCAATAAAAAGACACAGATTAACAGACTGGATACTTAAAGAGGACCCAGCATTCTGCTGCCTACAGGAAACACACCTCAGAGAAAAGACAGACACTACCTCAGAGTAAAAGGCTGGAAAACCACTTTCCAATCAAATGGTCTGAAGAAGCAAGCTGGAGTAGGCATGCTAATATCGAATAAAATTGACTTTTAACCAAAAGTATCAAGAAAGATAAGGAAGAACACTTCACATTCATCAAAGGAAAAATCCACCAAGATGAATTCTCAATCCTAAATATTTATGCTCCAAATACAAGGGCACCTATATAAAATGAACCTTACTAAAACTCAAAACACATATTGCACCTCACACAATAATAGTAGGAGGTTTCAAAACCTCACTCTCATCAATGTACAGATCATGGAAAGAGAAATTAAAGAGAGACATAGAGAGAATAACAGAAGTTATGAACCAAATAGACTTAACAGATATTTATAGAATATTCCATCCTAAAACAAAAGGATATACCTTCTTCTCACCATCTCATGGTACCTTCTCCAAAACTGACCATATATTCGGGCACAAAACAGATAAAGAAATATAGTAATAATCCCATGCATAATCTGAGACCACCACGGACTAAGGGTCATCTTCAATAACAACAATAAGGAAAGAACACCCACATATACATGGAAATTGAACAATGCTCTATTCAATGATAACGTGGTCAAGGAAGAAATAAAGATATTAAAGACTTTTTAGAATTTAATGAAAATGAAGGTACAACATACCCAAACTTATGGGACACAATGAAAGCTGCGCTGAGGAAAATGCACAGCTCTGAGTGCCTGCACTCAGAAACAGGAGAAAGCATACATCAGCAGCTTGACAGCACACTTAAAAGCTCTAGAACAAAAAGAAGCCAATACACCCAGGAGGAGTAGAAGGCAGAAATAATCAAACTCAGAGCTGAAATCAACCAAGTAGAAACAAAAAGGACTAAACAAACAATCAACAGAACCAAAAGCTGGTTCTTTGAGAAAATCAACAAGATAGATAAACCATTAGCCAGACTAACGAGAGGGCACAGAGAGTGTGTCCAATTTAACAAAATCAAAAATGAAAAGGGAGACATAACTACAGAATCAGAGGAAATAAAAAAATCATCAGATCCTACTACAAAAGCTTATATTCAAAAAAACTTGAAAATTTGGAGGAAATGGAAAATTTTCTAGACAAATACCAGATATCAAAGTTCAATCAGGAACAATAAACCACTTAAACAACTCCATAACTCCTAGAGAAATAGAAGCAGTCATTAAAAGCCTCCCAACCAAAGAGAGCTGAGGACCTGATGGATTAAGTGCAGAATTCTATCAGATCTTTATAGGAGATCTCATACCATTACTGCCCAAACTCTTCCACAAAATTGACACAGACAGAGAACTACCAAATTCATTCTATGACACAAAAATTACTCTTATACCTAAACCACACAAAGACCCAACAAAGAAAGAGAACTTCAGACCAATTTCCCTTATGAATATTGATGTAAAAATACTCAATAAAATTCTTACAAACGGAATTCAAGAACACAGGAAAACAAACATCCATCATGATCAAGTAGGCTTCATCCCAGGTATGCAGAGATGGTTCAATATGCAGAAAACCATCAACATAATCCACTATATAAACAAACTCAAAGATAAAAAACAATGATCATTTCATTAGATGCTGAGAAAGTACTTGACAAAATTCAACACTCCTTCATGTTACAACTCGTGGAAAGAACAGGAATTCAAGGCCCAAATCTAAACATAGTAAAGCCATATACAGGAAACCAGTAGCTAACATTGAACTAAATGGAGAGAAACTTGAAGCAATCCCACTAAAATCAGGGACTAGAGAAGGATGCCCACTCTCTCCCTACTTATTCAATATAATTCTCAATGTCCTAGCCAGAGCAATCAGACAACAAAAGGAGGTCAAAGGGATACAAATTGGAAAGGAAGAAGTCAAAATGTCACTATTTGCAGATGAAATCATAGTATACTTAAGTGACCCCAGAAGTTCCACCAAACAACTACTAGGCCAGATAAACAGCTTCAGCAAAGTGTCATGGTATAAAGTTAACTAAAACAAATCAGAAGCCTTCATCTACCCAAAAGATAAACAGGCTGAGAAAGAAATTAGGGAAACTACACCCTTCATAATAGTCCCAAAAAACATAAAATACCTTGGTGTGACTTTTACCAAGCAAGTGAAAGATCTGTATGATAAGAACTTCAAGGCTTTGAAGAAAGAAATTGAAGAAGATCTCAGAAGGTGGAAAGATCTCCCATGCTCATGGATTGGCAGGATTAATATAGTAAAAATGGCCATTTTACCAAAAGCGATCTACAGATTCAATGCAATCCCCATCAAAATACCAATCCAATTCTTCAAAGAGTTAGACAGAACAATTTGCAAATTCATCTGCAATAACAAAAAACCAGGATAGCTAAAACTATCCTCAACAATAAAAGGACTTCAGGGGGAATCACTATCCCTGAACTCAAGCAGTATTACAGAGCATCAGTGATAAAAACTGCATGGTATTGGTGCAGAGACAGGCAGATAGACCAATGGAATAGAAGTGAAGACCGCGGTGATGGGGGGAGGATGGGGAGGGGAACACCAATATAGAAGGGAAGGGGGAAGGGTTAGGAATCTGGGAAGAATGAATGAATGAATCCGGGATGTTGGCCCGGAAACCAGGAAGGGGAATGACAATCAAAATGTAAATAAGAAATACTCAAGTTAATAAAGATAAAAAAAAAGCAAGTGAATATAAAACAAAAAAATAAATAAATAAATAAATAAGAAGTGAAGACCCAGAAATGAACCCACACATCTATGATCACTTGATTTTTGACATAGGAGCCAAAACCATCCAATAGAAAAAAGATAGAATTTTCAATAAATGATGCTGGTTCAACTGGAGGTCAGCATGTAGAAGAATGCAAATTGATTCATTCTTATCACCCCGTACAAAGCTTAAGTCCAAGTGGATTAAGGACCTCCACATCAAACCAGATACACTCACTAATAGAAAAAAAATGGGGAACAGTCTCGAACACATGGGCACTGGAGAAAATTTCCTGAACAGAACAACAATGGCTTATGCTTTAAGATCAAGAATCTGTAAATGGGATCTCATAAATCTGAAAAGTTTCTGTAAGGCAAAGGACACTGTCATTAGGACAAAATGGCAACCAACAGATTGGGAAAAGATCTTTACCAATCCTAAAACCGATAGAGGGCTAATATTCAAAATATATAAAGAACTCATGAAATTAGACTCAAGAGAGTCAAATAATCCTATTAAAAATGGGGTACTGACATAAACAAAGAATTCCCAGCTAAGGAATATGGAATGTCTGGTAAGCACCTAAAGAAATGTTCAACATTTTTAGACATCAGGGAAATGCAAATCAAAACAACTCTGAGATTCCATCTCACACCAGGCAGAATGACTAAGATAAAAAAAAACTCAGGTGACAGCAGATGCTGGCGAGGATTTGGAGAAAGAGGAACACTCCTCCATTGTTGGTGAGATTGCAAACTGGTGCAACGTTTCTGGAAATTAGTCTGGAGGTTCCTCAGAAAATTGTACATTGCACTACCTGAGGACCCAGCAATACCTCTCCTGGGCATATACCCAAAAGACGCTCCAACATACAACAAAGACACATGTTCCACTATGTTCATTGCAGACTTGTTTATAAGAGCCAGAAGCTGGGAAGATCCCAGATATCCCTCAACAGATGAATGGATACAGAAAATGTGGTACATTCCCACAATGGAGTCCTCTCAGGCATTAAAAACAATAAATTCATGAAATTCATAGGCTAATGGATGGAACTAGGAAATATCATCCTGAATGTGTAACCCAATCACAGAAAAACACATATGACACATGATATGCACTCATTGATAAGTGGCTATTAGCCCAAATTCTCGAATTACCCTAGATGGACAGAACACATGAAACTCAAGACGGATGATCAAAATGTGAATGCTTCACTCCTTCTTTAAAAGGGGAACAAGAATACCCTTGGGAGGGGCTAGGGAGGCAAAGTTTAGAGCAGAGACTGAAAGGACAGCCATTCAGACCTTGCCACACATGTGTGCCATACATATACAGCCACCAAAACTAGATAAGATGGATGGAGCTAAGAAGTGCATGCTTCCAGGAATCGGATATAGATCTCTCCTGAGAAATAAAGCCAGAACATGTCAAATACAGAGGAGAATGCCAGCAGCAAACCATTGAAATGAGACTGGGACCCTCGTTGGAGAAATTAGAGAAAGGACTGAAAGAGCTGAAAGGGTTTGAGACCCCATAAGAACAACAATGCCAATCAACCAGAGCTTCCAGGGACTAAGCCACTACCCAAAGACTATACATGGACTGACCCTGGGCTCCAACTGCATAGATAGCAATGAATAGCCTTATAGGGGCACCAATGGCAGGGGAAGTCCTTGGTCCTGCCAAGACTGGACCCCAAGGGGACTGTTGTGGGGGGGGTGGTAATGGAGGGTGAATGGGGAAGGGAACACCCATATAGAAGGGGAGGGGGAGTTAGGGGGCTGATGGCCAGGAATCCGGGAAGGGAATATCGTTTGAAATGTAAATAAGAAATAACCAATTTAATAAAAATGGAAGAAAAGAAAAAGAAAAAGAAAACTCAAGCTGGAATCATACAGTAGTAGGAGGGATGTGACTCTGTCTGCACAGAACATCAATGTGTTAAGATCTAGGGTTTGATTCCCCACCACTACTAAAGAAATGAGTGAATAAATTAGCAAATAAAAACGGGGAGGCAGGCTCTCTCTTAAACCTGAACTTTACCAGTTCAGCCAGACAATGGAGCCCAAGGGATCATCCTGAAACCTCCTCCACGGAACTGACATTGTAATCTCATTTACGTGGCCAGCACAGATTTGAACGCAGGCCCTCACGGTTAAATGCCAAGTTCTCTATGTAATGAGTCATATCCCCAAGTCCAACCACATACATTTCTATAGAGAGCATAGATGGAAGCTTTTAGTACAACTTTTTTGTATTTTAAATTAAAAGTTTAAACCTAAGATAACAGGTATGAGGATGTTTATAAGTTTAATATACATATATACTTACACATACACATATACATACATACGTGCGTGCGTGTGTGTGTGTGTGTGTGTATGTGTGTGTGTGTGTGTGTGTGACGTGCTTCAGAGGAATCCATGTCTAATGTTTACCACATACATGTAGTGTCTGCAGAGGCTTGAATAATGCATTGATCCTGTAGTATTGGAGTTCCTGACAGTGTGAACTGCTATGTAGATGCTGGGTCCTTTGGAAAAGCAGAAAACACTCTTAACTACTGAGCCATTTCTGCACTTCCAATTAAAATGTTTGTTTTCAAACAAAGGCAAAAGCGAAAAAAATCAAAACAGAAAACATAATATTCACAGACACAAAAATTATTCACTTTTTTTCTTTTTAAAGGTACTCATTAGAGAAATGGCAGGTGTTTGTACAAAACTTTTCACATTCTTGAGTTTTTCCCAAAATCGACACATGGTGGTGCTATATTACCAACTTACATGACATGTAATCGAAGCCATTCTGCTTAACAGAAAATAAATTTGGAAAGTTACTGAATAGTGAACAAATGCATAATATAAAGGTCCCCTAAAACCCATTAACACCTGCTTACTATTCCCATAAGCAGTAAATAATGAATTTGATCTTCTATGCTGAAAACCATTCTGCTTTGCATTTAACAATCTAGTTATGTAAATTTAAATGAAATAATAAGCCAGGGAACATGATGATTAAAAGATTTTTTTCTATCTTGTACAGTCACTTATTGTATACTAACAAATACTTTTAAAATTATCTAACACAGATGCATTTATCACTTGTGAGTTGGTAAAAGTTATATTATTAAGATAGTAGAGAAAAATTGGTGAAAGGATATTGAATCAGACAGTTGTGGTCTACAGATTAATTCAACTATTATAATTCTATGAACAAAAGAAAACCAAGAAAAAATATTTCTATGAGAAAATTTGTATTTAAGCCTTGAAAAGATTTAACTTAGTTGTTTCAATTTGTATTGATGTGAAATGATTATACACCTTATTTTCTTTATCCATTAATTAATAGCATAATTCATGCAGTTTTTAAACACACACACAAATCAAATACATATATATATATGCATACACACACATACATACATATATATCTGAGGCTCACTAGCTTTCTAGGATCATGTATCTTGTGTCACCTAGTGTTCCAGTGAACATAGGCACTCATACTATTAGAGCAGCCTCCCTCACCATCTACCAGGTTCAGCCAAGGTGCTGCAGCACACAAAAATAATCCTGTTAACGTTATTGTTGAAAGTTTCATGCGAATTTTTCACCTGTATATTTTTAATGATTGTTCTTTGAAGAAAAAATACAAATTTTTTAATCAATAAATATACCTGTGAAATATACACTATATATACAATATATATGCACTTATGAACTATACTACTATGAATATTATATATATATATATATATTGTAGTGGCCCACAGCCCAAGTCTCCTATGACAATAAATTTTATGACATTTTTATTCTTGTTTCATATTTTTCTATTGCTATATTGCTCAAAAATGTATAAGACGGTTTTGATATGAGGCAAGTCAGTGTCATTCTTACTTTGTTTTATTTTTTCAAAATATCCTGTGCCTTGGAGAGATTTGTAAACTTTCATGATGTTACTCTGAATTTAAAGTGACAGAGAAATGACATTCCATCTGAGGCTTCATAACATGGTCAAAGTCGAATTTAACAATAAAATAAATAAAAATGCCTGTTTTCATTCTTCTCAGTTCATATAAATCTGAACATCATGTTCATCCACTTACCTCCCTGCTCCTCAGAGGAAAAGAAGGAAATGAAAGCAGTAAGTAGGAAGCAAGGACATGATAAAAGATAAAACAGTAATGAAACTGTGCACTTCACAGCATGAAACATTCCACAACTTAAAGGGAGATTTTTAAAAAAGGAAAAAGTAAATATTGAAAAACCTTATGCTTCATTGCTTAACCTGAATCTCAAAATCTTCCGGTCCAATTTTTAAGGTAATTCTTTAAAAAGCACTGCATATTCATTTTTCATACAGACTTTTGACCTATATAAATTAAATGTATGTGCAACGTGGCTTTTCTATGAATTTTACTTTTCACTGAAACGATTACATTGCATTTCCATTTAGAGGTTGCAAAAAAGAAATATCCTAGCCAATTAGGACGTGATGCAATTCAAAAACTGCTGTTGCTTCTATAGTCACTTGTTTTGCTGTGTATTTTCATCTAACCACTCCTAACCATGACTTCGTGACTTCAATATATATACATATCAAGCAGAGAAGCAGACTAGAGACAAGCATGGAGAAAGCAGTAAGCATTTTTTTATACAGCTGTTGGACCAATGGGAAATTGACAGGTGCTCTGTAGTAGTCAACCATCCTCTTGTCACTATGAGGAGCTGCTAGGATACCAACACCCTAGGGTATTTCAGTGCAGATAGGTGATGCATACACTACTCTGCTCCCGCCCTAATCTGAGCTTCCCTAGCTTTCTAGGATCCTGTGTCTTGTGCCACCTGGTATTCCGGTGGATATAGGCACTCATACTATTAGAGCAGGATCAACGCCTCCCTCACCATCCACCAGGCTCAAAGTAGGAGCTGCAGTACCCCCAAAAAATCTTGTTAATGTTATTGTTGAAAGTTTCATGAGAGTTTTTCACCTGTATATTTTTAATGATTGTTCCTTTAAGAAACCATACAAACAAATCAAGAAATATACTTATGAGTATGTAGAGTATCTATGTATAGAAAATCCTTCTCCACACCGTGCAACATAAGCCAGGAGAGACTGCATATATATAAGCTTTCTTACAAAATCTTGCATCTTAGGTCTTATTACACACACGTTTTTTATATAATTTACCATATAACTAGAGTACTAAGTTTAAACTGTACTTGACCTTTAAAATCCATCAAGGTTATGATCAGTTCACACAGTCTCTATCACTGTTAAAAACCATCCTGTCCCAAGCTCACAGCAGCTCTGTGCATTGTCTGTGGCATCTTCACGGGGATATGTCCGCCTTTCACAATTACTACCAAAGTGTCCCGGGGGACCCATCTCTGGGCCAATGAAGGTGATTTAGTCTAAGCTCATATTAGACCCTCCAGCATGATCAAAGTCACAGAAATACCTTGCTTGTGTGCTTTCCCCCATCTTGGATCTCTTCTCCCACTATCTTATCCTTACTACATTGAAGCTACTCCTGCCTCCTTGTCAGTGTTCTCCATCCTCAGAGGTTTTGGAAATATGACTGCTCAGGACTTCTGGAAACATGAATCATCCAGATACCATAGTTTCAATCTCACTTCCTTCATCTGGAAGCCTTTCCTGCTCAATTCTCTGAAAGACCCTGCCCTCCCTATACTTATTGACACTTTACAGTTGTGCATATCCTTCCAACTTTACTTTATCACTACCAACATTTCCCACTTCCTAAAATAACTAGAGTCTGTGTAAGTACAAGGAAAGTGTCTGCCTATTTTAACTTTATCTTCTAAGTCTTAATTAAACTTCATATTCAGTAACTGCCCAGCAAATGTCTCCTGAATGGCATAGCAAAATTTATGGCAATGAATTATATGTAGATTGTGATTTTAATACCTATATAATGAATAATGATCTATTATAGGAAGAAACAAGAAGCATAAGACAAAACAAAACAAAAATTCTAGAAGGGAAGCAACTAACAGTCATTCCCAGATGGATTATAACAATGACCAGAATGGAATGATAACCTAGAAGGTGCAATAGTGGCATATACAATGTTCAGGTAACCAACAGACCTCTGACTGGACTTAGGATCCACTAACCAATAGGGAAATTATTCTTGACATTGGAAAGTCAGCCAACTACTAGCTAAGTCATAGTTCTTGGAAAAGTTTTGAGAAGTGCCACTTTGCTAAACCCTAACTACATTCCCATTTTTTCTTTATCCTCATAGATAAATGTAGTTCTCATCTCTCACCAGTGAAAATCCTTCCAGATAGACACCATACAGAGAACCATAAATAATCAAAATGCAATGTTGTAGAGCCCAGTCTTAATGCATGCATGTACAATGCAATGTGTATGTCTGAGGCTCAAGTAAAACTTTTGGGAAAGAGAGGCAGTAGAAAGGGGGAAGACATTTTTGCTTCAATATTGTGTACTCTAGAAATGTCACAGCCACAGTCATAAAGTCTGAGAAGCATGGCTGGCTAAACATCCATGAACAAAGTAAAGAATAGATATGCTAAGGTTTGTTTGGAAAGAAGAGTTGGGGAAAGCCTGGTAGCCTTCAACCCAATGCCAAGATTATAGGAATCTAAGTGAATAAAAATGGCCCTCATAGACTCATGTATTTGAATGAATAGTCCAAGGGAGCGGTGCTATTTGATAGGATTAGGAGGTGTTGGCTTGTTGGGGTAGGTGTTGCCTTGTTGAAGTAAGTGTTGGCTTGTTGGAATAAGTGTGCCACTGGGGATGTGCTTTGATGTTTTAAAAGCCCAAGCCCAACCAGTGGCCTCCTCTCTTCCTGCTGCCTGTGCATCAGGATGTAGAACTCTAAGCTACATCTCCAATACTGTCTTACTCAGGGTTTATATTCCTGCACAGAACATCATGACCAAGAAACAAGTTGGGGAGAAAAGAGTTTATTCAGTTTACACTTTCACACTGCTCTTCATAACTAAAGAAAGTCAGGACTGGCACTCAAGCAGGTCAGGAAGCAGCCCTTGATGCAGAGGTCATGGAGGGTTGTTTCTTACTGGCTTGCCTCCCCCTGGCTTGCTCATAGAACTGAAGACTACCAGTCCCGGGATGGCACCAACCACAATGTGACCCACCCAACCTCGATCACTAATTGAGATAATGCCTTACATTTGGAACTCATGGAGACTTTTCCTCAAGGGAAACTCCTTTTATGTGGTAACTCCAGCTTGTGCCAAATTGACACACAAAACCAGCCAGTACAAACACCATATCTGCCTTCATGCTGCCAGGCTTCTAGTCATGGTGACAATGGACTGAACCTCTGAAACTGTAAGTAATCTCCAAATAAATGCATTGTTTTGTAAGAGGTAACTTTGGTCAGAGTGACTCTTCATAGCAATAGAACATTGACTAAGAAAATTATAAATAAAGAACAGGTTGTACTTATGTATTTAGGAACTAGATATAAGTACATACACACCAGTATATTCTCATGTACATTTGTATATGTGTGTCTGTGTTTATGTAACAATAATAATAAATCAAAAAGAAGTTATGAATTTTAAAAGAATAAGTCGCGCTATGTAGGAAGGTTGAAGATTAAACAAGATAAACAAAATTATGTAATTATAATACAATCCCCCAATATAAAATTAATAATAAAATATTTTTGCATATATGTGTGCATATGTACAACATGTATATGCATACACACATGTGTGTATGTCTGTGTGTGTGTGTGTGTGTATGTGTGTGTGTGTGTGTGTGTGTGTGTGTATGATCTATTAGAGTATTTTCTGGTGCATGTATGTCATAAATATATTTATGGATGTGCCAGCAACAGATCTAGTCTTTTTCTTTCAGGCATCTTTACCTTTATTTTTATGAGAGTGTTAGACTGGTTATTTCAATGAACCTAAAGCTTGTCAATTTGGTTATGCTCATTTACTAGTAATGTGCTGGAACCCCAGCCCCACTGATAGAATTTCAGCATTTTTGCAAGGGTCTGGTATCTCAACTCAGGACCGCATGCTTTTGAAATAAGTACTGTTCTGACAGGGCTATTCATCCAGCATGAATTTGGTAGGATTTTGAGCAACATATCTAAAAGTTACTTTCAGTGGCCTGAGCCAAATCAAACCTCTTCAGGGAAACTGGTGATCTCCTGCTCCTGACAGGCAGCCATGTTAATGCTGACCTCAGCATAGACAATTAGCTATAG
The DNA here is from genome assembly GCF_011064425.1 of Rattus rattus. Taxonomy (NCBI): domain Eukaryota; kingdom Metazoa; phylum Chordata; class Mammalia; order Rodentia; family Muridae; genus Rattus; species Rattus rattus. Next base: position 160,735,031 of record NC_046156.1, read on the forward strand.
CACTATAGTTCAGAACTCCTGAGCTAAAATATTCTGCCCATCTCAATTTCCCCAAGTAAATAGGCAACAGGCCTGGATCACGTGCTTGGTCGAAGCACTTTTTATGTCTGCATTTCTGAGTTAAATGAGCTTTTCAATGAAGCACAGTTTATGTGTATTTGTACCACTAAAACATGATTAATAACCTAAATGCAAGTTAAATTTTAAAGATTATTTTCATTTCGATATTTTTCCTGGTTCAAATCAAATTTTTGAGTAGTATGGGAATGTTTAATAGATAAAAGGAACTGAATATAAAATCATACCTTTGTTTAAAATAGTGACAACTAATAAACAGTTATGACATGCAATTTAGTTAGAGTTTAACAGAATGTATATTGCATACTAAACAAAATAAGGTATTATAAGATATTCATTTTATGATCTGGTATTGAGTGGGGTAAAAGGACTGAAGCCCTGAGGGCCAGCAGAAAGAATGGAAACAGGCAACCTCGGAAGGTAGGAGGTTGTGGGGACCTTCCAGAATGTACCAGATACAGGCGAGGTGAGAGACTCTCAGGACTCAAAGGGAAGGACCATAGATGTAATGCCCTATAGTGGGGAGAAGGAATGTTTTGATCCCACCTCCTGCAAAAAAACAGGACATCAAGTGAGGTATGGGGTTGCTATCCTACAGTCAAAACACCAACCCATAATTGTTCCTGTAGGAAAGAAATGCAGGGGTGGAAATGGAGAAGAGCCTGAGTTAAAGAAGGTCCAGTGACAAGCCCAAAGTGGTATCCAGCTCAAGGGGAGGCCATGAGGCCTGGCACCATTACTGAGGCTATGGAGTGCTCACAAAAAGGGGCCTATCATGACTGCCCTCTGAAAGACACAACAAGCAGCTGAAAGAGTGAGATGCAGATATGTGCACCCAACCAATGGACAGAAGCTGCTGACCCCTGTGGTTGAATTAGGGAAAAGCTAGAAGAAGCTGAGGAGGAAGGCAATCCTGTAGGAGGACCAGCAGTCTCAATTAACCTGGACCCCTGAGAACTCTCTGACTCTGGATCACCAACCTGGCAGCATACACCAGGTGAGATGAGGCCCCTAACACATAATATAGCAGAAGACAGCCAGGTCTGGGTTCAGGCAGAGAAGATGCACCTAACCCTCAAGAGACTGAAGGTCCCAGGAAGTTTAGAGGTCTGGTAGGGTGGGTGGGGTAGGGACATCCTCGTGGAGACATAGGAGAGGGGGTATGGAATGTGGAACTGTCGGAGGGCGGACTGGGAGGGGAATAAAATTCAGAATGTAAAAAAAAAGGAAAAAGGAAATAAATAAATAATAAAAATTAAAAACGATAATCATTTTATGTTTCACTTAGTGTATGTTGTACAGAAAATAAAATAAGGTATTCTCCTTTGGGGGAGGTATATTTATTTGTGCTATATGTATATTTGTGTGTGTGTGTGTGTGTGTGTGTGTGTGTTTTGTATACATGACAGCATGCATATAGTCATGTATTAATCACTCATGAACCTAAAGAATTCCCATTATTTAGATATCCGGTTAGGAGTTGTAATGTTCCACCTATCCCTATCACTCAACTCTGGAGATACAGGGCACACTACCATGCTAGATTTTCCATGGGTGTTGGGAATCTGAATTCAAGTGTCTGTAATTGAATGTCAAGCACTGTAACTGATGAGCCCCAAGGTTCATTTTTATTACTATTTTGAATTCAGAGCTCATATTATTGGCCTGATTATACAATCTATACACCTCAAATGTATTCAATAAAATATTGTGACCTTCACACAGTACTTCTCATTCTTTTTAGGAATGGGAAGCATGTATGTTATAGTAAATATCATTTCCTCTTATATCAACTACCACCAATTTGTCCTCCTATAATAATTTTGTTTCCATTGCTATAGTAAAATACTGTGAAAGAAATAAATTCTAAAAAAGAAAGGATTCACTTGACTTATACATTCAGGCTTATTCATATTATAAAGTCCAACTCGAATGAACTTTAAGGAAATAGGCCTATCAATCCTCAGTCAGGGACAGAGAACAATATATAAACACATGTATGCTAAGCCTCAGCTCAGGTTTTTTTCAGCTTTATACCGCCATGGTATACATGGTATCCATCCATAATATCTGTCTAAGAAATGGCACCTCCCAGAGTTGGCCAGCTTTCCTAATTTGACTCAATAAATAAATTATGAAAATTCACCATAAACTTATCTAGAAACTAACCTAATCTAGACAAAATTTTTTGAGAATATCAAGTGATTATAGACTTTGTCAAGGTGATAAATATATTCAACATGACAACTTGTCTTTCAAGTTAATCAAGATCATGCTTTAAGCCATAACCTTTTTATTCTTAATTCATCATAATTAAAGCACTGCAAAAACTTTAAAAGTTCCAGGGTCATAAAAATTACCACACTTCAAAATTCTGATAGAGTAGAGCACCTTAAAACATATACATATATAAAAGAAATCTAAATGGGATCATCAAATACTGAGGGAGAGAAAGCCCCAACTAGAACTCTGTTTTATCCACATGAAACTTCTAGTGCTGAGAATGACTTATATTAAATTTATGTGCTGCTGAAATGGACCCTATTGGAAACAGCTAAGCAACTCAGTCTATGGCAAAAGCTATTGGTTGTTTCATACAAACTGATGATAGGGTTAAAAACAGCACATATATATATATATCTTATATATGGAGACGTGAAGCTGGTGCCTAATTAAAGCCTTCACCTTTTACTGCATAGTACTCCCAGTCCTCAAAGGCACTCTACATACTACTAAACAAGAAAGGTAAGTGTCAACTCTGCCACAAACACTTCAATTTGTAATGCCAACCTACATACCTGATATACTAGTGCAATAAAATAGAAATGCTATGGGATATCCAATCACTATCTGTTTGGGATTAAGTCACACTCCATGAGATGGAAATTATACTTGATAGTGCTCCATTTTCCAAGAACATGAGACTAGATAGCCTATGGTTGTAGAGGAAAATAACAATGAAATGACCCCAAGCATACTGTGCCCTTGGATCAGTATCTCCTCAATTATCATCAGAGAAGCTTTCCTTTGAAGTAGGTAGTGACTAATACTGATACCCACCATGAGAGAATGCACAGAGTGAGACATCTTTAATACTTGGTACTAAATGGGATATACCTATTAAAACCCAGGAATGATGTGAAAGAGAAGGAAATAGAATATAAGAGCTAGAGGGAATAGATGAGACCAGGGGAACAAACTCTTACAGAAATAATGTGTCCAACACAATTATGAACTCACAGACATATGACAGCACACACATGGCCTGTAAAGATTCAAACTAGACAGGGCCCAGTGCTGAAACAGGGTAGTAGATATGAGTTCCTATCTGCACTGAAGAATCTATTTCCTTTTTTTACTGGATTATTATGTATTTACATATCAAATGTTAACCCTTTCCTGGTTTCCCCTCCAGAACCCCTTCTTCCATCCCCCTTCCCCCTGCTTCTATGAGGGTGCTCCCCCTCCCACCCACCTACTCCCACCTCAACACCCTAGCATTCCCCTACACTGCGGAGGGTTTCCAGCCTTGGTAAGACCAAGGGCTCCTCCTCCCATTGGTGTCCAACAAGGCCATCCTCTACTACATATGCAGCTGGAGTCATGGGTCTGTCCATGTGTACTCTTTGGGTAGTGGTTTAGTCTCTGGGAGCTCTGGTTGGTTGGTATTTTTCTTTTGGGGCTGCAAACCCCTTCAGCTCCTTCAATCCTTTCTATAAATCCTCCAATTGGAACCTCATTCTCAGTTCAATAGTTTGCTGTTAGCATTCGCCTCTGTATTTCTCATGATCTGGCTGAGTCTCTCAGGAGACAGCTCTATAAGGCTTCTGTCTACATGCACTTCTTGGCTTCATCAATATTTTCTAGGTTTGGTAGGCTGGATCCCCAGGTGGGGCAGGCTCCTAATGGTTATTTCATCAGTCTTTACTCCAAACTTTGACTGTATATCTCCTCCTATGAATATTTTCCCCCTTTTGTAAAGCACAGAGGCATCCATACTTTGCTTATCCTTCTTCTTGAGCTTCCTGTGGTCTGTGAATTGCATCTTGGGCAATTCAAGCTTTTGGGCCAATATCCACTTATCAGTGAATATATATTATGTGTGTTCTTTTGTGATTGGGTTATCTCACTCAGGATGATATTTTCTAGTTCCATACATTTGTCTAAGAATTTCATGAAGTTATTGTTTCAATAGCTAATTATTACACTGTTGTGTAGATGCACCACATTTTCTGTATCCATTCCTAGGTTGAAGGACATCTGGGTTCTTTCCAGCTTCAGGCCATTGTAAATAAGGGTGCTATAAACATAGTAGAGCATGTGTCCTTGTTGTATGTTGTAGCATCTTTTGGGTATATGCCCAGGAGTGATAGAGTTGGGTCCTCAGGTAGTACAATGTCCAGTTTTCTGAGGAACCTTCAGATTGATTTCCAGAGTGGTCGTACCAGCTTACAATCTCACCAAAAATTGAGGAGTGTTCCTGTTTGTTCACATCCTTGCCAGGATCTGCTGTCACCTGTGTTTTTGATCTTAGTCCTTCTGACTGGTGTGAAGTGGAATCTCAGGATTGTTTTGATTTTCATTTCCCCAGTGACTAAGGATGTTGAACATTTCTTTAGGTACTTCTCAGCCATTTGGTATTCCTCAGCTGAGAATTCTGTTTAGCTCTGTACCCAATTTTTTAATAGGGTTATTTGGCTCTCTAGTGTCTAACTTTTTGAGTTCTTTGTATGTATTGCCTATTTGCCCTCTATCGGATGTAGGATTGGTAAAGATATTTTGCCAATATGTAGGTTGCCGTTTTGTCCTGATAAGGGTGTCCCTTGCTTGACAAAAGCTTTGCAATTTTATGAGGTTCCATTTGTTGATTCTTGATCTTAAAGCATAAGTCATTGGTGCTTTGTTCAGGAAATTTTCTTGAGTACCCATGTGTTAGAGGTTCTTCCTCTCTTTTTCTATTAGTTTGAGTGTATCTGGCTTAATGTGGACGTCCTTGATACACTTGGACTCAAGCTTTTTACAGGGTGATAAGAATGGATGGATTTGATTTCTTCTACATACTGACCCCCAGGTGAACCAGCACCATTTGTTGAAAATGCTATCTTTTTTACACTGGATGGTCTTAACTCCTTTGTCAAAGATCAAGTGACCATAGGTGTGTGGGCTCATATCCGAGTCTTCAATTCTTTGTTATTGGTCTTTGTGCTTGTCTCTGCACCAATACCATGCAGTTTTATTACTATTGCTCTGTAATACAGCTTGAGGTGAGGGATGGTGATTCCCCAAGAGATTCTTTTTTTGTTGAGAATAGTTTTCACTATCCTTCATTTTTTTGTTATTTCAAATGTATTTGCAAATTGCTTTTTCTAACTCTATGAAGAATTGAGTTGCAATTTTGATGTGGATGACATTGAATCTGTAGATTTCTTTTGGCAAAATGGCCATTTTTACTATATTAATCATGCCAATCAGGGGGAGCATGGGAGGTCTTTCCATGTTCTGAGATCTGCAGTTTCTTTCTTCAGAGATTTGAAATTCTTGTCATACAGATCTGTCACTTGCTTGGTTAGAGTCACACTGAGGTATTTTATATTATTTTGACTATTGTGTTATATCCCTCTTTTCTTTCTCAGCCTGTTTATCCTTTGAGTAGAAGAAGGCTACTGGTTTGTTTGAGTTAATTATGTACCTAACTGCTCTGCTGCAGTTGTTTATCAGGCTTAGTTCTCTGGTGAAACTTTTGGAGTCACACACGTATACTATTATATCATCTGTAAATAGTGATATTTTGACTTCTTCCTTTCCAATCTATATCCCTTTGGTCTCCTTTTGTTGTCTTATTGCTCAGGCTAGGACTTCGAGTACAATATTAAATATGTAGGAACAGAGTGGATCGCCTTGTCTAGTCCCTGATTTTAGTGGAATTGCTTCAAGTTTCTCTCCAGTTAGTTTGATGTTGGCCACTGATTTGCTATATATTGCTTTTACTATGTTTGGGTATGGGCTTCAATTTCCTGATCTTTCCAAGACTGTTATCATGAAGGAGTGTTAAATAGTGTCAAATGTTTTTTCAGTATCTAATGAGATGTTCATGTGGTTTTTTTTTCTTTTCTGTTTGTTTATGTAGCAGATTACGTGGATGGATTTTCATATATTGATCCATTCCTAGCATGCCTGGGCTGTAGCCTACTTTATCATGTTGGATGATCTTTTTGATGTGTTCTTGGTTTTGGTTTTTGAAAATTTCATTGAGTATTTTTTCATTGATATTCATAAGGGAATTTGGTCTTAAGTTCTCTTTCTATTTTGAGTCTTTGTTAGGTTTAGTTATGAGCATAATTTTGGCTTCAAAGAACAAAATGGGTAGTGTTTCTTTTGTTTCTATTTTTGTGGAATATTTTGAAGAGTATTGGTATTAGGTCGTCTGTGAAGGGCTGATAGAATTCTCCACTAGGCTTTTTTTGTTTAGGAGACTTTTCTTTTTTTCTTTTTTTCCCCCTTTTTTTAAATTAACTTGAGAATTTCTTATTTACATTTTGAGTGTTATTCCCTTTCCCGGTTTCCGGGTCAAGATCCCCCAAACCCTTCTCCCCTCCCCTTCTTTATGGGTGTTCCCCTCTCCATCCTCCCCCCATTGCCACCCTCCCCCCAACAATCACGTTCACTAGGGGTTCAGTCTTAGCAGGACCAAGGGCTTCCCCTTCCACTGGTGATTTTACTAGGATATTCACTGCTACCTATGAGGTCAGAGTCCAGGGTCAGTCCATGTATAGTCTTTAGGTAGTGGCTTAGTCCATGGAAGCTCTGGTTGCTTGTCATTGTTGTTCACATGGGGTCTCAAGCCCCTTCAAGATCTTCCAGTTCTTTCTCTGATTCCTTCAACGGGGGTCCTGTTCTCAGTTCAGTGGTTTGCTGCTAGCATTCGCCTCTGTATTTGCTGTAATCTGGCTGTGACTCTCAGGAGAGATCTACATCCGGCTCCTGTCGGCCTGCACTTCTTTGCTTCATCCATATTGTCTAATTGGGTGGCTGTATATGTATGGGCCACATGTGGGGCAGGCTCTGAATGGGTGTTCCTTCTGTGTCTGTTTTAATCTTTGCCTCTCTCTTCCCTGCCAAGGGTATTCTTGTTCCCCTTTTAAAGAAGGAGTGAAGCATTCACATTTTGATCATCCGTCTTGAGTTTCATGTGTTCTAGGCATCTAGGGTAATTCAAGCATTTGGGCTAATAGCCACTTATCAATGAGTGCATACCATGTGTGTTTTTCTGTGATTGGGTTACCTCACTCAGGGTGATATTTTCCAGTTCCAACCATTTGCCAATGAATTTCATAAAGGCATTGTTTTTGATAGCTGAGTAATATTCCATTGTGTAGATGTACCACATTTTCTGTATCCATTCCTCTGTTGAAGGAGCATGTGTCTTTTTTATATGTTGGGGCATCTTTTGGGTATATGCCCAAGAGAGGTATAGCTGGATCCTCAGGCAGTTTAATGTCCAATTTTCTGAGGAACCTCCAGACTGATTTCCAGAATGGTTGTACCAGTCTGCAATCCCACCAACAATGGAGGAGTGTTCCTCTTTCTCCACATCCTTGCCAGCATTTGCTGTCACCTGAGTTTTTTTGATCTTAGCCATTCTCACTGGTGTGAGGTGAAATCTCAGGGTTGTTTTGATTTGCATTTCCCTTATGACTAAAGATGTTGAACATTTCTTTCGGTGTTTCTCAGCCATTCGGCATTCCTCAGCTTTGAATTCTTTGTTTAGCTCTGAACCCCATTTTTTGATAGGGTTATTTGTCTCCCTGTTCCAACTTCTTGAGTTCTTTGTATATTTTGGATATAAGCCCTCTATCTGTTGTAGGATTAGTAAAGATCTTTTCCCAATCTGTTGGTTGCCATTTTGACCTAACCACAGTGTCCTTTGCCTTACAGAAGCTTTGCAGTTTTATGAGATCCCATTTGTCGATTCTTGATCTTAGAGCATAAGCCATTGGTGTTTTGTTCAGGAAATTCTTTCCAGTGCCCATGTGTTCGAGATGCTGCCCTAGTTTTTCTTCTATTAGTTTGAGTGTATCTGGTTTGAAGTGGAGGTCCTTGATCCACTTGGACTTAAGCTTTGTACAGGGTGATAAGCATGGATCAATTTGCATTCTTCTACATGTTGACCTGTTTAGGAGACTTTTACTAACTGCTTCTATCTCTGTAGATGTTATAGGATAGTTTACATATTTTATCTGATCCAGATTTAACTTTGGTACATGGTATCTGTCTAGAAAATTGTTCATTTTATCCAGATTTTCCAGTTTTGTTGAGTATAGGCTTTTGTAGTAGGATCTGATAATTTTTTTTTTATTTTCTTCAGTTTCTGTTGTTATATCTCCTTTTTCATTTCTGATTTTGTTAATTTAGGTACTGTCTCTCCGCCCTCTGGTTAGTCTGGCTAAGGATTTATCTATCTTATTGATTTTCTCAATAAACCAGTTCCTGGTTTTGTTGATTCTTTATATAGTTCTTTTTGTTTCTATTTGATTGATTTCATCCCTGAGTTTGATTATTTCCTGTTGACTACTTCTTTAGGTGTATTTGCTTCTTTTTGTTCTAGAGCTTTCTGATATGCTGTCAAATTGCTAGTGTATGTTCTCTCTACTTTCTTTTTGGAGGTGTTTTTTTTTTCTCACTTAGCACTCTTTTCATTGTGTACCACAAGTTCAGGTATGTTGTGCCTTTATTTTCATTAAATTCTAAAATGTCTTTAATTCATTACAGCTGAATTCAGTAACTTCTTAGTGACCCTGCTAGCCAGATTTATGTCAATTTGACACAAATTGGGAACTTCAACTGTGAATATTATGTCCTAACATTCAGGTATAGGGCATCTTCTTAATTAATGTAGAAGAGCTAAAGTCATTGGGAGTGCTCCCATCCCTGGCTTCCAAGGTCTTAGGTTCTATAACAAACAGGCGAAGCAAGGCATGATAATCAAGACAGTAAGCAGCAATACGTCATGCCTTTGCATCAGCTTCTGTCTTGAGTTTCCTCTCAAGTTTGAGTTTCTGTTTTGACTGCCTTTTATGATGAGTGATGTTGAAATAGAAACAATATAAATCCTCTCCTCCCTAATTCTGTTTTTTTTTTTTTTTTTTTATTAACATTCAGGGGTGTTAGGGCAAACATCCCTTCCCCCCCTTAATTAACGGGTGTAGAATTGCCACCTCCCCCAAAGTCAGTTCACTGGGGTTCCATCCCTCCACTGGTGCTCTTACTAGGTCATTGGTTCTAGGTCAGAACAGGGTCAGTCCATGTATAGTCTTTAGGTATGATAATCAAGACAGTATGGGGCAAGCCTTCAAGCTCTTCCAGTTCTTTCTCTGATTCCTTCTCACGGGGGGTCCATTCTCAGTTCAGTGGTTTGCATCTGTATTTGCTGTATTCTCTGTGTCTCAGGAGTGAGTTTCCTCTCAAGTTTCCATCTTGTCTAATTGGGTTTTGACATGTGGGCAGGCTTTTATGATGTCCTTCAGTCTCTGATGTTGAAATTCTTGTTCCCCCTTTAAAGAAGGAAACAATTTTGATGATCAACCGTCTTGAATTTGTTCCATCTAGGGTAATTCAAGCATTTGGGCTAATAGCCACTTATCAATCCATGTATGTCTTTCTGATTTTTAATCAGGATGATATTTTCATCAACCATTTGCCTATTTAATTTCTATAAATAGTAAATTCCAAAAATGAAGGACATCTGGGTTCTTTCAGCCCTAATTCTGTTTTTAATCATGGTATTTCATCACCTCAATAGAAATCCAAAAATACTACTTTTCTATAGGGCCTCAATGCCTCAACTCATCTGTTTCCTGTAACTCCCTCAACTGGCTTCTTTTTGTTCCAAACAAATACCGTGTGGAGTCTGTTATCAAGTTCTCTTGTCGGTTCAAGATGTAGCCCACTTCCTTCATTAGCTTCTGATTATTGACATGAATGAAGCACATGACTACTTCCCACTACAGAAAACCCAGATTTCTCTTTAACGAAGCTAATCACCTTAACAGCTTCAAATACTCTGTTGGCTTCAGTCTTCTTCCCCTAACTTTTAGCTCGTCTTTACACCCTTCCATCCTCAAAACCCTTAAGATTTTAATCTGTACATTCATCTTGATTCATATTCTTAGAACAAAGCAGAGTAAAGCCAGATTCCTGGTCAAACTATCACATATTATTTCTTGCCCAATATCCTTTCTGAAAGCTCATAAGTGATGTTATAGCTCCGTGAAAATCCCTAGGCAATTTTTTTCAAGGCTTGCCTGGAAGAGCAATTTAAACCTTGCTTATAACATTCAATGGATGCTCCAGGCCAAATTTCCAAAGTTTTAAACATTATTTCACTAAATAATTGTAACATATTAAATTGCGTATATTATGGGTTATCATAACCAAAATTCTACTGTGTACTAATTTCTTTTCTTAATTATGTTTCCATAACATAGTTGTGTTTTCATAGGTTTCCATGGTTATGGTGAAATTCTATGACAGAAAGCATTTTAATGAAGGAGTTTACATGGCTGCAAACAATTTTTCACAAGGACACTTGAAGCAACTGATTAGAAAATATCCACAATCAAGAACTCTACCACCTCCCCATCACCTCTTCTCTACTTATTTATCCTTCTGTCAAACACCTACTTTTTAATTTTTCCTCTTTGTAGATTCCTTTATTACTCTTCATTACTTCTACTGAATCTTACCTTTGGCTTCATCTTCATTCAGATTCATTGAACATAGCAGAATGAAGACACAGTCCCAGTCAGTATATGACACACATCTCTCCTTGCCCAATTCCAAATTGTTCCTTGTCTCTAGTAAAACCTTACAAATCAGGTCTTAACTGTCCACACTCTTTAGCATTATTCTCTGTGAAGCTTTGACTAGAACATTATTGACACTCTGTTTCTAACATTTAATGACTTTTCTATCTTACATATTATCTCTCCAAGGTGATATTCTATCTAAATAACAACTCTTACCTATAATGTGAATTACATATTTATATTTTCTGAGTAAACACAAATTTGATCATTTCAACCATCTTAGTATAATCAATTGTCTCTACTTCATTTAAAAACCAATCCTAACATTATGAAGAAATTTAAAATGTTATTTGGCAACTAAGAAGACTTAATGTTATATTGAAGATGTACAGCTATAAACAGAAATACATTGTGTGAGTTCATAATTAAAGTATTGCTATTTGAAGAAAAAAATCTATTACTTTCTCTGCTTTTTGTGTTTTTTTTTTTATAATTTGCCAACTGTCCAAAAATTAGTCTTGTACCTTTTTCAATTTGATGATTCCTTCTTGTGTATCCTCATCTGTGACAATGTCAAACAAATTTCCCCCATCTCCTGGGACAATGTTGTATTCAATTTCTGCATTTTTTCCAAAATCAGGATCTACTGCTCTTATTCTTCCAATAGCTGAGCCAACAGGGGAGGACTCGGGAACTTTCAGATGGAAGATGCCTGATAGGAGATACAGAATTTGCAAAGGCAGATGAATCAGTGAAGTATGTAATAAGACTACCCTGCTTTAAAATATAGATATAAATAGTAAATCAAACTTTGTAATATAAAGTGACAGGCAATTTATTGATAGTTTAAAGACTATGATTATACGGAATTGCTTGACTGTCTACTTCAGAATATCCTGTAGAATTTTAACTGAGCAAAAGGAGTAATACAGCATGATAAATCACAACTACTTTAAGAAAAATTTATATGTCAATTCTATTTAAGTGGATTAAATATTAAATACAATCTTAGAAGCATTCCTAATCAATATCAGTAAGAGTAATGATACCAATAAAATAATATAGGATGCGAAACTTAAAGAAAAATAAATACATAACCACATAGATAATAGATTACTGGAGTATTCATTAAAATATTTATATTTAGATACTTTTAATGGGTTAAAGTTATCCTTTCAAGAATAAAAGTTAAAAATAGTTTTTAACCATATATAATCTTATATATAATCTTAGTAGTCTAATTCATGGTCGTGTTAAATATAGAACACTATACATGATTTGAAGGAATTTTAATATGTGTTATCTTGGTACCCTAAAATTAATTTTAGATATTATTGAAATCAATAATTAAATATAATACCCTATTATTTTTGTTATTAAAAATAAAAATGAAAAATTATTATTTCTACCACCAGGTGGAGCAGTAACATTACTGCAAAATTGTTAATGAAACAAAATAGTGTAAAACCTACAAAATGTATGACTATGAAAATTTGTGTTACAAATATAATTTTGGCAAATTAAATATTTTGGATTTTCAAATAATAGTATGTCACCAATAAAGCATATAAAGCATATTTCATATTTTACTGAAATTTTGTGCCTTGCCTCTAAACCCATATTAGTATTTTAGTCTTTGTTCTGTTCAAGTTAGAGTAACAAAATGACAAGAACAGAAAGATGAAATGAAACATAAAAGTTAATTTCTTAATTTTGTTACTGACATTCCAATTTCAAATTTTGTGAATAGACTTTGAGCAGATCTTTCCCATAAATGAATCTCTTACTGTTACAGATTCCATTTAGAGTTTCTATTGGCATCATGAACACTATGCTGGGTTCATAATCAGCAAGCTTATTGCATGATGGCATTCATTTTGTAAATCATACATTAGGAAGTGGGAATGAGAATTGTAAACTTTCAGTTCCTTTCTCTTTTTATTTCCTTATTTTTGTAGGAAACAAATTCTCAAAACTTGCTCATTTCTGGCCCAAGATATCTACACTTACCCTTTTAAAAATGTTTGTTCCCAGTAGACACTTCTACAATAGAATATCTAATTGGATTTAGATGTCTAAACATCCTCCTATAGTAAAATATGTCTCTATGTCATACAATATTATTTGACTCTCAAATTACACGGAACTTTTTTTAAGATTAATTTAATTTTATATAATGGAATGCACTGTCACTCTCTTCAGACACACCAGAGGAGGGAATTGAACCCCATTACAGATGGTTGTGAGCCACCAAGTGGCTGGGAATTGAACTCAGCATCTCTGCAAGAGTTGCCTTTGCTCTTAATTGTTGAGCCATCTCTCCAGCTCCAAACAGTACTTTTAAGGGAGTTGTAAATTAAGGTAAAATGAAACAATTAAACAAAGGACCATTGACAAGTTGTGTTGTTTACCATGTGGCCCTGTAGGATAAAAGCAGATATCAAGAGCAGTCAATGTTTTATAGCCAAAAGTGTGTAAAGAGGTCTATGAGGTTTTATCAACTATTTTCTGAAAAAAGACTTGACTGTATGTAGGTATGGTTGGAGACAAAGGTTCATCTTAGACATTTGGACTGAACACAGCTGTCAGAGGACAGATGGGTAGCTAGGAAGAAAGAGAAAAGGGTGTAGGGTTGTAATATGTTTTTTTTTTCTTTTTCTTTTTTTCGGAGCTGGGGACCGAACCCAGGGCCTCGCGCTCGCTAGGCAAGCGCTCTACCGCTGAGCTAAACCCGCCTGTAATATGGTTTTAAGTATATCTTCTATGAGGGTACTGGCCACTCACAGACCCACTCCCATCTCAATGTCCTGGCATTCCAATACACTGGGGATATGAGCCTTCACAGGACCAAGGACTTCTCTCCCTATTGATGCCAGACAAGGCAATCCTCTGCTACATATGCAGCTGGAGCCATGGGTTGGTGGTTTAGTCCCTGGGAGCTCTGGAGGATCTGGTTGGTTGATATTGCTGTTCTTCCTATGGGATTGTAAACCCCTTCATCTCCTTTAGTCCCTTCTCTAACTCCTTCACTCCGGTCCCCGGGCTCAGCCCAAAGATTGGCTGTGAGCATCTGCCTCTGTATTTGTCAGGATCTGGCAGAGTTTATAATCGAACAGAGAGTGGGAAAGGGAAGGGAAGCCAATTCCCTGAGTTGGAGGGGTTTAGTAAAGGGGGTGGGATGAGAAGAGCAGAAAGATTTACAGGTCTTAAGGATGCTGGGAGAGCTGCGCTGGTCGGTAATTGGTTGCTATGTTAAATAGGCACCTTAGTCATTGGAAACTGAGGTTCCTTTGAGACCCGATGGGGAGTAATCTTTCTTAATTCATGCATTACATCAAAGTGCTCCTGGGAAATGCTTGCAATATCAGCAAGTACAAGTTACCTGAATTTTTCATCAATGTGTCAAGAAATATAAAACCATACATATTTAAGGTATACTAAACTCAAAGACAAAACACAAAGCAAAATGTAAAACCCAGAGTGTGGGTTAATTTTTCTTCCTTTTATTTTTAATATTAAATAGGAACATTAATTAGTCCATGATTTAAATCCTGTGCCTGTCTGGGTAATCGTAATTGACATAAATAGTCTGAAGTTGCACCAAATCCTTTGAACTGAAGGATGAGCAGATGTATTGCAATCGCATGGCCCATCATGCAATGTTCTTGAGAGTTCTCCAATAAGACAAAGAAATGGAGGTCTGTGCTGAACACCCGCTATAAATCCTCTGCTGTTCAGATATAGAAAATTTATTGCTAAATGCACCAAGTGAATGGCTGACAGTCAATCTGAGAGCAAGGTGGAGCTGTGGCATGTACTGGATTTCATTAGAGACAGTGAGTCACAGCGAGGGCTCAGTGGGAGTGCACCTGCTCGAGGGCAGGGCAATGTCCTGATGAGACTTTGAAAATAGGAGACTATAATTCAAAGGCCGTGGAGTATTTCTGCTTACACTTTTCCTGTCCACTCATAGAGAGTTAGAAACTTCACATTAGAAAAGCTAAAACCATTTTTTCAAAGTAACTATTCAGCAAAATGCGAGTCTAAAGTAAGGGATTATAGTTAACGAAAGTACATTGTCATAATTGAGACTTTTCTATATGTGAGGGGGACGTGGACCTTTTAAATTTTGAAAGGTAATCTAAAGGCCATCAGGAAATTCAGACTATTGATGAAACAGCCTCCTTTATAAGGCAATCTGCTGAGATATGAATTTCCTGTTTTGTGGAAGAGCATTTTATGAGGCCAATAGCAGTGAACATGAAGACAGCAATCCTTTGTAGCACTCTATCAATATGAGCTATGTTGTCAGAGCCGCTCTTTCTGAAGATTGTTCACATTGGTATGTTCAAAATTCAATTATTATCTTGTGTCACTGGGAAATTTGTGATGAATTGGAATAGTTTCACTTTTCATCAGTGATTGACTTCATACCGTGCCCTCGGTAGCATGCTTCAGAATTAAGAAATAATTGAAGTAAAGCAGTGGGTTGTGCGTTCCATGTTCCTGCCCTGAGCCTTTAGTGCCTATAAAACACAAAATCGCCAGGCAGTGGTTTTTCTGATCTTTGCCTATCAGACATACACTTTTATTGAGTTAGGATGCATCTATGCTCATTAAGACAAGTATATTACAGAAAAAAAATCCTGCATCTGGTGATAAAGTCTATTGAACACGGGAGAAGTCAGTGAAAGTGTGCATTTGTCATGTCAAGTTGTTTAGGTTGCATCCGTTTATTTCCAATGACTTGGCATTTTATCACTGCTAGAATCTTAACAGCAATAAAGCTGAGGTCATTTCGATTAATTTAACACTCTGAAGCAATGTACAACTGTGCCAAAGCCAGATCAGCATGACATACAGCATAATTACACGGCCATCATTCCGAGTCACCTCATTTTGATGTGTATGAAGCATTTGAATGGTACTACCTCTACAACATGGGCTAAGAAATGCAGGCAGGGACAGGAGGTTGTTCTCCAAGTCAGTCAAATATATATGTACATTTTTATCAGGTATTACATTATGTTGAACAAAATCACCATTTCCCTTAGATACAGAGAAAATTGTATGAAGAAGATTATGTGGAATTTCAGTGATTGATTCTGTAATTTCTTATAGACAACATTCTCTGTTATTTCCACAGCAATAAACATAGCTGCAAGCTATAGGTTAATTCACATTCTTTCAGTTGCTATGCCATCTGAAAAATTATAGTTTGATTATATTTGTATTATTACAACTGATTCTGTAGGGGAAGGAAGAAGTTAGATTCTATGACCACCCAAAACTAAAGCTCTAAAATGTACTGTCTTCCATTATCTACTTCAAGAAAAATATCAGGTATAAATAAAATGATATATATGTTGAAGTATATTCCTACATAATTAAATCAAATTATATTAATAATTTCATAGGCACTTGATGTATAAAACCTTTTTTAAAAAACTGAGCAGATGAGTTATAAAACACCATAATAACATTTGGCAAAATGAATAATTGAATAATTATCATGTTCTTTCCAAAATATAGCATGTTTATAAAAGATAGCATTTCAAAGTTTAATGGTACTTAGGTTTTAGCCCTCTTGTAGCAAAGAATTTGAAGCCCTCCAGGACAATATAAATCACAGGAAGATGCTAAGAGGAAGAATTATGTGTCTGGAACTAAGGGAAGTGCTTGTCTAGCAGAGCAAAGGCTTTGTTTTTGATCCCCAGTAATTAAAATTAAACTAAATTTCAGTAAATAAAAAATAAAATGTAAATATTATAGTATTGCAAAATCAGAAGACTTAAGATATTTCACTTAAGGTTGATAAAAATTGAATAATTTTCTGAAATAAAAACAGAGTAAATAATTATATTTGAGTATGATATAAGATGATACATAGCTAATAAATATTTGATTAAGTGATTGAATTTAGTAATTGCTCCATTGATAGCCCTCTATTGTCTCAGAGACTTACTATCTAATTGTTTGTAAATATAAAGTAGATTTATTCTATTTTTTGTTATTATTTAGACAAAACAGACTGCAAGCTCTAGGAAACATCTATAGAGATATGGAATTAAATTCTTGGGAGAGTTATGAAAAATCAGTTTTTCCTTATCATAAAATATAATACATTTACGGAGAAATATCTGATTTGTTTATGGTTATACATAAATATATATTGGTGGCATTTATGACCTCACACCATGCATAATTAAGCAGTTTCATTCCATAGAACTAAAGGGACATGAGTGCTCTGAGGAAGGTTGACAGTGCAGTTCAGTTTTATGGAGACTGACAGTATGAGCTGATCTTTTGTGATCAGCTAGTGGAACACATTCCAGAATAAACCAGATGACAGGGTGATATGATCACAAGCTACTGCCTCACATGCTCTGTGACCTGTCAAGCCTGATATTAGAAGGCGCCCTATGTATTAGTGACTCATGGACATCTTTATGTTCCTTTGATTCCCAAATAACCACAGGGCTTTCATTTCAATATCATATTATCCAGAAACCTATATTTTCACATGCCCAGGTAATTTGCCATACCATGGTTATTTGACCGATGCCAACCTTAGATAATTATGACTCTCTAAAAAGGAAAAAATGGTTGGCAGAGAAAATTTCAGAGAGATGCCCTCATATGTGCTATATAATATGCACCATCAATATTGCTTGAAAATTCAGTGATTTACAAACATAACTAGTTGTCAATTCTCAATGATTTCCATTCTATAAAATTAAAATAGAATTTCATATTCTGTTTTAATTGTATAGAACATTAAGTCTACCACTTCATCAGCTGGTGAGCTTGAACCGAGTTCAAAGGAAAACATATAACAACATAGTTTCAACTTCCCAACACTTCAAATGCCATCACATTAATGATCATATTTATATTAACAGGCACATAGTAAATCATACCTTCCTTTAGTGTCCTGTCATTCTTTCAGGGTTTTCTCAAGAATTCTAAGCTTTGTTTACCCTTGGACAAAATCGATGCTGAAATAAAACACCATCTATATATGACTGACTATAATTTACTTGTAATCTCTATTATCCATTCTCCTTTTATTAATTACAAATGTTCTTCACATCTTATTAATTAGTACAAAATCTGTCTTAGAATTAAACCTTTCCTTCCTACCCACAAGCCAACCAAGGCCAGCAGCCAGTGGGAAATTAAACTGGGAAAACTTGGCAATCTTTTTTCTGTCATGCATTTTGTTACCATCCTTTTGCCAGGAGTATTTCTACTCTCATGTGTGACAGCAAAAGCACAGGACTGATTGTACAGATTCCATTCTCTATAGCTCATGAGTAGCTCCTGACAGCGTCCCCTCCCACAGTGGCTTTTCCTCTTGCTAATAGTACAGTGCCCTCAGCATCTAGACACCTTGATGGTGCACTCACACCAACGTCTCATTTTAGGAAGATCTCTCTGGCAGGCTTAATATGACTCCAGCTTTATTTGCCTTCTGTAGGCACATTCTTTATTTTCCTGTTGTCATCTAATTAATTTTCCTAATAAAGTATATTATTTCCCCTCTCTTTCCTTTCAAAAGACATTTTAATTTTCTTAACCACTAGGCAGATATTGTTTCAGAAAACCCCCCATCAATGTCTAGAAACAAGTATATTGGTTATTATTATTAGCTCTGAGCCAGCAGAAAGCTCTATGCCCCAAACCTAGTGAGGGAAAGGTAATTACCCACTTCATCTCTACGTTGAAAATGCTGCTTCACTCACTCCAAAGAATTCCTCTGGACAAAACTCTTCCTCTACCCATCACTGTATGAACTAGGATTTTAATAACAATATCACACAAGGTTTGACTGATGCGTAAAAGTTATAAAAACAAGCTGGCATTTTTATCATGATTTCTGAAACTTCATCTGGCTATGAAACACTCTTCTCACTCTTGTATCATTGAGCGACCCAATTTGATTTCTCATCAAATTTCTATTTTTATGTGCTCCTCATTTTCCAATATGAGTTGAGATGATTATCATTTCTGTTTCTAATCATTAAATGCCAGCAATTTCTAGACACTCTAATATATGTTAGTGAACCCATCTTCAAATTCTTTTCCAATGAGGTTTGATCAGGAAACGCAAGATACTCATATGATCATATTAAGAATGATAAACTGTTTCCCTTCTCCTAAATCAGGCTCCCGTTCTTACACATTTCTGTTTTCAAATAAATTTCCTTTTATATTCTCACTGTTACACATCCATACTCACCATTCTATTTAAACATACTGTTGTATTTTTAAAAAAAATGAATTCAAGTTGTCCGTTATCTTCTAGTCAGAATAATTACTTTCACTTTTCCTTGTACCACATTGGAAGCCCATATCTGGAACATCTTTGATAATCTATACCTATGCCATTTCTAGACTTGAACATCCATCCTTTATTAACTTCTATAAGGTTAAATAAATGTAGAGTATGGATTTTTTCAGTTTCTATAAGTATGGACTTTCTGTTATTTTTGTTGATATTGAAGACCAGCTTGTATCTGTGGTGATCTGATAGGATGCATGGGATTATTTCAATCTTCTTGTATCTGTTGAGGATTGTTTTATGTCTGCTTATATGGTAAATATTGGAGAATGTACTATGAGATGCTGAGAACAAGGTATACTCTTTTGTTTTGGGTGAAAAGTTCTATAGATATCTGTTAAATTCATTTGGTTCATTACCTCTATTAGTTTCACTGTGTCTCTGTTTAGTTTCTGTTACCATGACCTATCCACTAATGAGAGTGGAGTGTTGAAATCTTCCACTATTACTTTGTGAGGTTCTGTGTATGTTTTGATCTTTAGTAATGTTTCTGTTACAAATGTGGTTGCCCTTGAATTTGGGGACTAGATGTTTAATATTGAGAGTTCATCTTGGTGGATTTTTCATTGGGAGAATATGATGTGTCCTTCTTCATCTCATTTGATAACTTTTGGTTGAAAGTATATTTTATAGGATATTAGAATGACTATTTCAGGTTGTTCTTGGGACCATTTACTTAGAAAAAATTCCAGTCTTTTACTATGAGGTAATATTTGTCACTGAGGTGTGTTTTCTATATGCAGCAATATGCTGGGTTCAGTTTCCTTATCCTGTCTGTTAGCCATTTCATTATATTGTAGAATTGAGTCCATTGATGTTGAGAGGTATTAAAGACCAATGATTGTTGGTTCCTGTTATTTTTTGTTAAAGATGGTATTATGTTTTTATGATTCCCGTCTTTTGGGTTTATTGTGAGATGAATAATTTTTTGGTTTTTTAAAGGTGCAATTTCCCTCTTTGTGTTGGAGTTTTCCTTCTAGTATCCTCTGTGGGGCTGGATTAGTAGAGAGATATTGTTTAAGTTTGGTTTTTATGGAATATCCTGGTTTCTCCACTTATTGGTTGAGAGTTTTGCTGTGTACAGTAGCCTGTGCTGGCATTTGTGTTCTCTTAGTGTCTGAATAAAATTTCTCCAAGATTTTCTGGTTTTTAGAGTCTCTGTTGAAAAGTCTGTTGAAAAGTTATGTGACTGGAAAATTTTCTTTTCTGGTCCATTGTATTTGGTGTTCTGTAGACTTCTTTCACAGTTATGGCCTTCTGTTTCTTTATACTAGGGAAGTTTTCTTCTATGATTTTGGTGAAGATGTTTTCTGGACCTTTGAATTGGGAATCTTCAATCTCTTCTATACCTAATATTCTTAGTTTTGGTCTTCTCATTGTTTCCTGGATTCCCAGGAAGTTTTAGGTTAGGAGCTATTTTCACTTTGCATTTTCTTTTACTGTTGTGTTAATATCTTCTGTGGTATCTTCAATGCCTGAGATTCTCTTTTCTATCTAGTGTAGTCTGTTGGTGATACTTGCATCTATAACTCCTGAACTCTTTCCTAGGTTTTCCATCTCCAGATTTGTCTGCATTTATGATTTCTTTATTGTTTCTATTTCAATTTTTACTTTTTGGGATGTTTTGCTCAATTTCTTCACCTGTTTGATTTTGTTTTCCTTTATTTCTTTAAGGGATTTATGTGTTTCCTCTTCAAGAGCTTCTACCTATTTACTTGTGTTCTCCAGTATTTCTTTAAGGGAGTTATTTATATCCTCCTTAAAGTCCTCTATAATCTCCATGAGTTAGGATTTTATGTCAGAATGTTGTTTTTCAGGAGCATTCTGGTATCTAGCGCTTACTGTGGTGGGAGAACTAGGTTGTGCTGGTACCACATAGCATTGGTTTCTGTTGCCTCTGTTCTTCTGCTTGCCTCTAGCCATCTGATTATTTCTGGTGTTAACTGGCCTTGCTGTCCCTAACTGGAGCCTGTCCCTCTCTATAGGAAGGAACAACTCTGTGAGCTAGGTTAGAGCAGGTCTTCTGGGAGGTAATCAGTGCTAACTAGGGTTAGGATGGCCTCTTGCATCTCTAGTTATGACAAATCTCCTGTGACTCTGCTTACATTGAGAGGAGGTGGAGGAAAATTGGGGGTGGCAGAACCAGGTATGGGAAGAAATAGGAGAGAAGGCCAGAAGACCAGGAGAATGAATAGAAATATGTAGCACTGGGGGAGAGGGGACAGGTGGAACCACTAGAAAGTCCTAGGGATGCAAGAGTTTCCTAGGACCCAGTGGGGATGACATTAGCCAAAATGCCCAAAAGCAGGGAGATAGAACCTGAAGAGACCATATCTAGTAAATAGATATGGATCCCAGTTGAGGGATGATGCCACCTACACATCTCAAAAATTTCAATCCAGAATTGTGTCTGTCTAAAGGAAATGTAAGGACAACAATGGAGCAGAGACTAAAGGAAAGGCCATACTGAGACCGCCCTACCATGGGATCCCTCCCATCTGCACACACCAAACCCAGACACTATTGCTCATGCCAAGGTTGCTCATAGACAAGAGCCTGGTATGCTTACCAGGCTATGAAATCTTATGAGAGGTTCAGCCAGTACCTAATTAAGACAAATACAAATACTTACAGCCAACCTTTGGACTTAACCTGGCTATCTCAATGAAAGAGCTAGGGTAAAGTCTAAAGGAGTTGAAGGGGATTGTAACCCCATAGGAAGAAAAAATGTATCAACTAACTGGGCCCCTCAGAGCTCCTAGGGACTATAAACCCAATCAAATAGTGTACATGGGCTGGTTCATGGTTTCCATTATATATGGAGCAGAGGACTGCCTTATCTGGTATTAGTGGGAAGGGAGGTGCTTGGTCCTGTGGAAGCTTCTCTGGAGCATGCTGCAGAGAAGATGATACTAGAGGGGTGATGCAAGACTGGGTAGGTGGGAAGCACCCTCTTAGATGAAAAAGGGAGTAGAATAGGATGAAGGGTTCATGGAGGGGAGACCGGGAACGTGTGCAACATTTGAAATGTAAACAAATAAAATAATTAATTAAAAATGATTAACTAAATTATCCATGGTATATTTGTATTATGTGGCATGATGATACACTAAAACATCACATTGATAAGTTAAAAGTTAGTTAAGTCTAACTGTTCTCAGCCTATGGGAATCTTTCAAATAAACTATGAACAACTTGACTAACTTATCTAGGAGACATTGATTCTGACAGATCTTAAAATCTCCTCTTCTTAAATAATTTACTACATAACCTTATTTTTCTAACTTTATTCTTAACATTTTTTATACTTTAATTCTACCCTGTATACAGCTTTGAGATTTATATTTATAATTCATTATCATTTTAAATAACATCCCTGGATATTCCACACTGTGTCAATGTAGACACATTTAGACTTAGCTCTGAAACTCTTTGCACCCCCCCCAACTTCTCAAATTCCTCTCCTGATACCTGATTGTCTCAGTGAGTACTAGTAACATTGTTCCAGTTGAAATAACTGTAGTCCTTCACCCACAGCGACTCAAATCAATCTACTGCTTTCCAGGGAGTCCCATAGACATTACTACTGGGGATTAAACAGTGCCTACTTCTTGTCTGTGTTACTGATGCAGTCTGCTAATTTAATTTCCTTTTTCATTTTCTCTGCAGCAAAGGACATGTCTTTCCCATAAGTCAATGAACATAGAGGACAACTCACTTATTTCACTCACAGGAAAAGTTTTCATTTTTATTCTACCATAGCGATAACTTGGAAAGAAATGTATGGACCTCTTTCAAAAACTATGTGTGTCAACATGAAAGAAAGATACTTTTAAAACACTAACTACTGTGGAAGTAGATTATATGCTTCTAGCAATCTATTGTGTATCTCTTTCCATTTTCTGTGGGATCTTTAAGCATTTTATTGTTGTTAGTTCATTTTATCCTCAAGTTAGGACTATGAGACAGACACTACTATAATAATTTACTCTTATTCAGGATCTAGTAAATGTTTAACAGCCATACTGGAGTAAGCAGGTGGAGCAGACCTAGACAGTAATTTTAACTGTACATCCATTTCTGTCATGAAAGGATTCCAACCATGGATTTTAAAAGCTGACTTTGTGATGCATTTGAACATAGATCTAAAGAGATGTGCACAATTGGTTTTGATGGTTGGATTGAGCTAAGGGCCAGTCTATAAAATTAACAAATCCAGGTGTAGTGGAGTGCAGGAAGGAAGCAGGAAAGAGGCATTTTGGTCTACTTCTAGGTTAAGCACTACTTTACCCATTGCACTTGATCCCAGTCTTTTAATAATTTAACTAAATATTGGAGATGTATAAACTCCGATAAAACATGAATAACTAAAAAAAATGACTTTATCACCACTGCAGTGTGAAAATTCTGATGTAAGGGTCTTGTTAATGTAGATGTATGGTACCTCTTTTATAATGAACAAGTTGAAGAAAACTATCTTTGGTAAAATTATTAGAAAATACTACATAATTTTTCAAGGAAATAAGGCTCTCACTATAAATGAGTTTAGTTTTTCATAATAAACAAAAGAGGAAAATTGACTGTGTTTCCCTTTTTTTCTATTTCTCTTTCCTTCTTACATGTACCTTATTATTACGTACAAATAACTAACATTGTATTAAATTTCCATTTATGGAAAATGGAAGAAACATTAAAAACATATCCATATTTTTGGAGAACAGTAGTCTTCCTATGACACTTATAAGAAAGTAGCATTGGAATATCAAATAAACCAACTCCAAAGATCTATAGAACAGCTCACTTACATCACTTAGTGACTGCCAACAGGATTTTGGTTCTACACACTATGCATAATTAATACATGTGATTTATAACATCTATTTCTGTTTCAAAGAAGTAAACATGATGGAGACCTTGGCAAGAGCTCACAGCATCTCCAATGTATCAATAACTTTCCATTGCTCACCAACTATATAGAATGTATTTAATATTTCCTTAAAGTCTTCATTAAATATGTAAACATTTCATTTATTTGCTTTATCTATGTCATCTCTTTCCCAGTGAAGGAAGTAGAGCATGTTGGTGATTCTCAGGATTAGGTATTAATACTGTACCAAACATACATTAACTTAAACATAGTTTTCTTATAAATTAATAGTAAACTGATCTCCTAAAGAAATAGTTAGTTAAGAAAATGAAGACTTGAAATTTTGTTGGGTATAATTATTTTATCAAAGATTTAATCTTTCACAAGTTGCCTTTTCGTGACATTATGTGGATAATAAAAACAGAAAATTTAATAGGTTCTTCCCACATTATATTTTAGTTACACTTTATACCAAACAAATTATTTAATAATTCCTATTCACTGATCTGAAATGCGAATGATCACTTTTAAATTTCTACCCTTACCTACACTTTTTTGTCTTTCTGGAACATCCCACTAGTCTTTCTAGTTTTTTCATCCATATCTTAAATAATTTTCTTCTGCTATTGGTATAATATGAACTTTCCCCATCTTTAATTTGGTGATTACTTAGAGATATTTTCATTTCTTTATTTTGATCTTTGTGCTGCCAGGTTGCCCATCGTTCCATACATGGAATTGTTTACATATCACTTTATGTTTCTTACTTCTCTCGGTACTTGGGAATATGTTTGTTCCTTACTACCACGTCTTAGAATAATTATCCACAACTGATACTGAACCTTTGATTTCACGATCCAGTAATATTTGCTCTATGTTCCAGTAGATGCTCTTGCACATTAATCTCATGTGCACATTTCTACCCAATATTTGATTGCAATTGTCATGATTTCCTATTAATTTAACAATCACTCTCAATGTATAGTAATACTTTGAGAGGAAAAATTAAATTTTTATCCTCTTTATATTGTACCTAACACAAATCACATCTGTTTTGTTCATTTTAGTTAAATGAAACTTAAGATCCAATCCCCTCATTTGAGTTAGAGGAAGGATTAAAAGAGCTGAAGAGGTTTGCAACTCCATAAAAACAACAAAACCAACCAACCAGAGCTCCAAAGGACTAATCCACCATCCAAAGAGTACACAGGGAAGCACCCATGACTCCAGCTGCATATGTAGCAGAGGATGGCTTTGTCAGGCACCAAAGGGAGGAAAAGCCCATGGTTCTGCCAAGGCTGAACCCCCAGTGTAGGGGAATATCACAATGCATGCTGCAGAAAGGGGTGTGGTTGTTTAGGGGAAAGGGGATGGCATTTGAAATGTAAATGAAAAAATATCCAATTTTAAAAAAAAAGAGAGAGAGAGAGAGAGAGAGAGAGAGAGAGAGAGAGAGAGAGAGAGACCTGGAGCCAGAACCTCGCTGATCCCAGCCCACAGCTCCCTGCTCCCAAACCCCATGTGAGAGAGAGTTCACCACCTGGAGAGCTGGGCACTCCTGAGACTGCAGAGCAGGAGAGACCACCAATACTTCCCACCCCTGCCCACATCCCTGGACCAAGAGGAAACAGTATAGGGCCTCTGGGAACCGGAAGATAGGGGTACTCAAGCAGCAGGTACCCTTTGGTCCAGACACCACCCTGATCTGAAGGGACCCAGTCAACAGCTCCCTACACCCAAATCCCGTGGGAGGAAGAACTAAACCTTCAGAGGGGCAGACACAACTGTGAAGTCAGAAGAGACTACACTCTGCCCACATTTCTGACTCCAGAGGAAAACACCAAACGTAATCTGGGACCCCAGTGCACCAGGGACCTAGGAAAAGATGGGGCAGGCCCTTCAGGTTGCCTCCCTAATGGAGAGCTCAAAAAGAGTCCCCCAGGAGCAACTTCAGCCCCAGGACCAGAGGTAAGACCAAATTTTCTATTCCAAGTGACCTGCCTGGTGGACTCAGGACACACACCCACAGAAAGAGCTGAAGACCAGTAGACAGGAAAGACTACACACCTGAAAGCAGAACACTCTGTTCCCATAGCTGGCTGAAAGAAAACAGGAAAACAGGTCTACAGCACTCCTGACACACAGGCCTACAGGATGGACTAGCCACTGTCAGAAATAGCAGAACAAGGTAACATCAGAGAAAACCTGATGGTGAGAGGCAAGCTCAGGAATCCAAGCAACAGAAATCAAGACTACATGCCATCATCGGAGCCCAATTCTACCACCAAACCAAACACTGAATATCCAAATACACAAGAAAAGCAAGATCTTGATTTAAATCACATTTGATCATGATGACAGAGGACTTCAAAAAAGACATAAAGAACTCCCTTAGAGAAACGCAGGAAAACATAAATAAACAAGTAGAATCCTATAGAGAGGAATCACAAAAATTCCTCAAAGAATTCTAGGAAAACACTATCAAACAGGTGAAGGGATTAAAAATGGAAATAGAAGCAATAAAGAAAGCACAAAGGTAATGTAAAACGAAAATGCTACTGGTCCAAAACATACAGAAAATACAGGACTCAAAGAAAAGATCAAAACAAAGAATAATAGGTGTAGAAGAGAGTGAAGACTCCCAGCTCAAAGGACCAGTAAATATCTTCAACAAAATCATAGAACAAAACTTCCCTAACCTAAAGAAAGAGATGCCCATAAACATACAAGAAGCCTACAGAACTCCAAATAGACTGGACCAGAAAAGAAACACCTCCCGTCACATAATAATCAAAACACCAAATGCATGAAACAAAGAAAGGATATTAAAAGCAGTAAGGGAAAAAGGCCAAGTAACATACAAAGGCAGACTTATGAGAATTACACAAGACTTCTCACCAGAGACTAAGGAAGCCAGAAGATCCTGGACAGATGTCACACAGACCCTAAGAGAACACAAATACCAGCCCAGGTTACTATAATCAGCAAAACTCTCAATTACCATAGATGGAGATACCAAGATATTCCATGACAACACCAAATTTACAAAATATCTTTCTCAACCAAATAGAAACAGTCCATAGAAAGAATCAACAGAAAAAATGGTAAATAAACCCTAGCCAGACTAACGAGAGGACACAAATAAAATCAAGTAAGAAAAAGAGGCAAGATCTTACAGCCTATATTCAACAAAACTTGAAAAAAGGAAAGAAACTAATACCAGGCCAAAAAGTTAAATGGCAACAGATAAACCAGTTAAAAACAAAGAGAAGAAAAAGCCCAGGTCATAAACATAATCTCACATCCAAATGGGCACTGAATATAACACAAGCAACAATCATTTAATTTCCCTTTAATATCTCTCAACATCAATGGCCGTGATCAATTAAACCATGATCATTTCAATAAAAGACATGGATTAAAAACTAAACATAGATGTGCAAGGAGGACTAAAATCAGGGACTGAACAAACTGCCCTCTCTCCCTACTTATTCAATATAGTTCTTGCTGCCAGATCGGAAAAAAGGAAACACAGATGACCTGATAGTATATTTAAGATACTTAAAAAGACAGAGAACTACTAAAGCTGATAAACCTTCGGCAAAGTGGCTGGGTATAAAATTAACAATCGGCCTTACTACACAAAAGAGAAACAATGCGACACCCTTCATAATGCCAAATAAATAATATAAAATACCTCGGTGTGACTTTAACCAAGCAAGTAAAAGATCACCAGCACAATAAAAACTTTAAGACACTGAAGAAGAAAAGACCTCAAAAGGTGGAAAGATCTCCCATGCTCATGGATTGGCAGGATTAATATAGTAAAAATGACCATTTTACCAAAAGCGATCTACAATTCAATGCAATCCCCATCAAAATACCAATCCAATTCTTCAAAGAGTTAGACAGAACAAAACAATTTTCAAGAATCACAAAGGGTGGTGGCAATTTACAGAGACAGACAGATGAAGAAATTTTGACAAAGCTGGAAAAAAGAAGCCATTCTAATATACAAAAGCTTAAGTCCAAGTGGAATAAATCGATTTTCAAACAAAAGTCATCAAAAAAGATAAGGAAGGACACTTCATATTCATCAAAGGGAAAATCCACCAAGATGAACTCTCAATCCTAAATATATATGCCCCAAATACAAGGGCACCTACATACGTAAAAGAAACCTTACTAAAGCTCAAAACACACATTGCACCTCACACAATAGTAGTAGGAGATTTCAACACCCCACTCTCATCAATGGACAGATCATGGAAACAGAAATTAAACAGAGATGTAGACAGACTAAGAGAAGTCATGAACCAAATGGACTTAACAGATATTTATAGAAAATTCTATCCTAAAACAAAAGGGTGTACCTTCTTCTCACCACCTCATGGTACTTTCTCCAAAATTGACCATAAAATTAGTCATAAAACAAGCCTCAATAGATACAGAAAGATAGAAATAATCCCATGTGTCTTATCAAACCACCACGGGCTAAAGTATTCTTCAATAACAATAAGGGAAGAATGCCCACATATACAAGGAAGTTGAACAATGCTCTACTCAATGATAACCTGCTCAAGGAAGAAATAAAGAAAGAAATTAAAGACTTCATATAATTTAATGAAAATGAAGGTACAACATTCCCAAACTTATGGGACACAATGAAAGCTGTGCTAAGAGGAAAATTCATAGCTCTGAGTGCCTGCAGAAAGAAACAGGAGAGAGCATATTTCAACAGCTTGACAGCACACCTAAAACTTCTAGAACAAAAAGAAGCAAATACACCCAGGAGGAGTAGAAGTCAGGAAATAATCAAACACAAAGCTGAAGTCAAACAAGTAGAAACAAAAAGGACCATAGAAAGAATCAACACAACCAAAAGCTGGTTCTTTGAGAAAATCAACAAGATAGGTAAACCCTTAGCCAGAATAACGAGAGGACACAGAGCGTGTGTCCAAATTAACAAAATCAGAAAGGAAAAGGGAAACATAACTTCAGAATCAGAGGAAATTCAAAAAATCATCAGATCCTATTACAAAAGCCAATATTCAACAAAATTTGAAAATCTGCAGGAAATGGACAATTTCCGAGACAGATACCAGGTATCAAAGTTAAATCAGGAACAGATAAACCATTTAGACAACCCCATAAAACCTAAAGAAATAGAAGCAGTCATTAAAGGTCTCCCAACCAAAAAGAACCCAGGTCCAGATGGTTTCAGTGTAGAATTCTATCAGACCTTCATAGAAGACCTCATACCAATACTATCCAAACTATTCTACAAAATTGAAACAGATGGAGTGCTACTGAATTCCTTGTATGAAGCCACAATTACTCTTATACCTAAACCACACAGAGACCCAACAAAGAAAGAGATCTTCAGACCAACTTCCCTTATGAATATCGACACAAAAATACTCAATAAAATTCTAGCAAAACAATTCCAAGAGCACATCAAAACAATCATCCATCATGATCAAGTAGGCTTCATCCCAGGCATGCAGGGATGGTTTAATATATGGAAAACCATCAACGTATTCCACTATGCAAACAAACAGAAAGATAAAAACCACATGATCATTTCATTAGATGCTTAGAAAGCATTTGACAAAATTCAACACCTCGTAATGATAAAAGTCCTGGAAAGAATAGGAATTCAAGGCCCATACCTAAACATAGTAAAAAGCCATATACATCAAACCAGTAGTTAATATTAAACTAGATGGAGAAGAACTTGAAGCAATCCCACTAAAATCAGGGACTAGACAAGGCTGCCCACTCTCTCCATACTTATTCAATATAGTACTTGAACTTCTAGCTAGAGCAATCAGACAACAACAAGAGATCAAAGGATGCAGATTGGAAAAGAAGATGTCAAATATCACTATTTGCAGATGATATGATAGCATATTTAAGTGATCCCAAAAGTTCCATCAGAGAACTACTAAACCTGATAAACACCTTCAGCAAAGTGGCTGGGTATAAAATTAACTCAAATAAATCAGTAGCCTTCCTCTACACAAAAGAGAAACAATCTGAGAAAGAAATTAGGGAAACGACACCCTTCATAATAGTTCCAAATAATATAAAATACCTTGGTGTGACTTTAACCAGGCAAGTGAAAGATCTGTATGATAAGAACTTCAAGCCTCTGAAGAAAGAAATTGAAGAAGACCTCAGAAGATGAAAAGATCTCCCATGCTCATGGATTGGCAGGATTAATATAGTAAAAATGGCCACTTTAGCAAAAGGGATCTACAGACTCAATGCAATCCCCATCAAAATACCAATCCAATTTTTCAGAGGGTTAGACAGAACAATTGGCAAATTCATCGGGAATAACAAACAACTCAGGATAGCTAAAACTCAGCTATCAAATAATGACTTTATGAAATTCATAGGCAAATGGATGGAACTGGAAAATATCATCCTGAGTGAGGTAACCCAATCACAAAAAAACACACATGGTATGCACTCATTGGTTAGTGTATAATAGCTCAAATGCTCAAATTACCCTAGATGCACAGAACACATGAAACTCAAGAAGGATGACCAAAATGGGAATGCCTCACTCCTTCTTTAAAAGGGGAACAAGAATACCCATGGGAGGGAATAGGGAGGCAAAATTTAGAACAGAGGCAGAAGAAACACCCATTCAGAGCCTGCCCCACATGTGGCCCATGTATATACAGCCCCCAAACTAGAAAAGATGGATGAAGCAAAGAAGTGCAGGCTGACAGGAACCGGATTTAGATCTCTCCTGAGAAACACAGCCAGAATACAGCAAATACATAGTCGAATGCCATCATTAAATCACTGAACTGAGAACAGGCCCGCTGTTGACAGAATTAGAGAAAGACCTGAAAGAGCTTGAAGGGGCTTGAGACCCCATATGAACAACAATGCCAACCAACCAGAGCTTCCAGGGACTAAGCCACTACCCAAAAACTATACATGGACTGACCCTGGGCTCCAACCTCATAGGTAACAATGAATAGCCTAGTAAGAGCATCAGTGGAAGAGAAATCCCTTGGTCCTGCCAAGATTGAACCCCCTAGTGAGCATGATTGTTTGGGGGAGGGCAGTAATGGGGAAGGATGGGGAAGGGACAACCATAGAGAAGGGGAGTGTGAGGGGTTGGGGGATGTTGGCCTGGAAACCAGAAAAGGGAATAACAATCGAAAAATAAATAAGAAATATCCAAGTTTATAAAGATAAAAAATTAAAATTAAATATAGACTAGAAAACATTAAATAAATGATAGTGTTATAATTGTTTTATTTTTATATTTAAAGATTGCCACCATTCTAATAAAATTATAAATAAAAAATTTCAGACATTTGTGTTTATTACTATTTTTATCTGTTCCCTATTCTTATTTATCCTTGAACAAAAATTAGTTGAAGTGTATTGTCATTAATCTTATTTATTTTATCTATTCCTTGAACATTATTTACAGTTTCTATGTTTTGCTTAGAAATACTTCTTAGATTCTATTATATCTTTTTTTAAATCTTTATTAACTAGAGTATTTCTTATTTACATTTCGATTGTTATTCCCCTTCCCGGTTTCTGGGCCAACATTCCCCTAATCCCTCCCCCTCCCCTTCTATATGGGCTTCCCCTCTCCATCCTCCTCCCATTACCACCCTCCTGCCAACAATCACCTGTGTTTCAGTCTTGGCAGGACCAAAGGCTTCCCCTTCCACTGGTGTTCTTACTAGGCTATTCATTGCTTTTTAAACCTCGGTTTTTTTCAACATATCTTGTTCATTTCTTCCAGAAGACATTTCATTAGCAGAACAAAACATGTCATGTTCTTATTATTAAAGTTTCTTCTGTAGTTTCATTTTTTGTTACATATATGTTGGATCCAAAAGGTTCCAATGTCTTTCTTGATACAATTAGCATTAATCGTTTATCTGCTTTTTTCTCATGTAAGGCAGATGATTGCACAGGCACTCACTAACATTGTCTTCTGCATCAAAATATACCATATTATAATAGTCATTGTTCTAACATATTGGCATATGTATCACCTTCCAGTGAAAGCACAACTCCCCAATACACAAATGAATATCACCATTTCATCACTGTTGCATTTTGTAAACACTTTTTTTCTGTGGCCATATGTTCAAATATACAACAAGCTGGCCCCTACATATGCTATGCTTGACATGCATTAAAGATTTTTAAAATACACATCTATGTCCTTGGAATATATTTTCTTCTTCAATTCTTTAAATTCTTCTGATATACTCCAGAAAATTTCCTCTCAATTTCTGATTTATATAAAAATATTTTTTCTAGTCACAGCATTGAGATTTAATTACTATTTATTATTGGTAAAAATGATGATTTCAATGATAATTCTATTTTATAATTAAATTATATTTCATAGATGCATCTATTTATTTGATTCATAATGCAATTGTGTTTGAGAAGTACTGTGATATTTATTTCAATTCATATCTTTTCAGCATTAAGAACAAGATGGCCATATACACATATGTTTATATAAACACACACATACCTAAACATATATATAAAATATAAAATTTTGAGGAATATAATATGGCTACTAATGAATGCAATCCACTGAACAGACAAAAAGTGAACATGTTTAAATGAAACTCCCTAAATAATAACAGTGAAAGCATATCATTTTTATTATAAAAAAAAAATAAAATACAGCATATACTGTAGAAAAATGGCAGAGTCACTTCTTTGTAAATGCTGGGGGCCATGATGCCACAAAAGCATCTCTTGCCTGTAGATGTAATTCAGGACTGCCTGAGCGACCAAGGATTGCTAGTGGAGACAATGCCAGCTAATCAGGATCTGTTTTTAGAAGAGATGCTTTTTCGGGTGGACAATGGGGCACAGGCAGAAGGCATTAAGGAGCTTGCAGCAGTGTTCAAAAAACTTGCTGCAGTATTACTTCTTTTTCTTATTTTTAATGGATATTTCTTTATTTACATTTCAAATGTTATTCCCTTTCCCAGTTTCCTGTCCATAAGCCACATATTCCCTCCCTTCTGCTTCTTCTAGAAGCTGCTTCTTCTGTTCCCCTCCCCATACATCCCCACTAACGCCCTTCCCCATACATTCCCTTACACTGGGTTCCAACCTTGGCAGGACCAAGGGCTTCTTTTTCCATTGGTGCCCAACAAGGCCATCCTCTGCTACATGTGCAGTTGGAGCCATAGATCAGTCCATGTATAGTTTTCTGGTAGTGGTTTAGTCCCTGGCAGCTCTGGTTGGTTACCATTGTTGTTCTTATGGGGTCATAAACTCCTTCAGCTCTTTCAATCCTTTCTCTAATTCCTCCAACAGGGGTCCCGTTCTCAGTTCAGTAGTTTGTTGCTAGCATTCACCTCTGTATTTTACATGCTCTGACTGTGTCTCTCGGGAGAGATCTATATCCACTTCCTGTCAGGCTGCACTTCTTAGCTTCATCAATCTTACCTAGTTTTGGTGGATGTATACCCATTTGGGGCAGGCTCTGAATGGCCGTTCCTGAAGTCTCTGCTCTAAACTTTGCCTCCATATCTCCTCCTATAGATATTATTGTTCCCAATTTTAATAAGGAGTGAAGTATCCAGACTTTGGTCAACCTTTTTTTTTTATATTTCATGTGGTCTGTAGTTTGCATCGTTGGTAATTCAAGCTTTAGGGCTAATATCTACTTATCAGTGAGTAAATACCATGTATGTTTTTCTGCAATTGGGTTACCTCACGCAGGATGATATTTTCTAGCTCAATCCATTTGTCTATGAATTTCATGAAGTCATTGCTTTTGATAGCTGAGTAGTACTCCATTGTGTAGATGTATCACATTTTCTGTATCCATTCCTCTGTTGAAGGGCATCTGGGTTCTTTCCAGCTTCTGGCTATTATAAATAAGGCTGCTATGAACATAGTGGAGCATGTGTCTTTGTTGTATGTTGGAGCATCTTTTGGGTATATGCCCAAGAGAGGTATAGTGGGTCCTCAGGTAGTGGAATGTCCAAGTTTCTGAGGAACCTGCAGACTGATTTACAGAAAGGTTGTACCAGTCTGCAATCCCACCAACAATGGAGGAGTGTTCCTCTCACCACAACCTCACCAGCATCTGCTGTCTCCTGAGTTTTTGGTCTTAGCCATTCTGACTGGTGTGAGGTAGAATCTCAGGGTTGTTTTGCTTTGCATTTCCCTGATGACTAAGGATGTTGAACATTTCTTTAGGTACTTCTGAGCCATTTGATATTCCTCAGCTGAGATTTCTTTGCTTAGCTCTGTTCCCCATTTTTAATAGTGTTGTTTGGCTCTCTGGAGTCTAACTTCATGAGTTCTTTGTATATTTTGGATATAAGCCCTCTATCAGATGTAGGATTGGTAAAGATGTTTTACCAATCTGTTGATTTCTGTTTTCTCCTAACAACAGTGTCCTTTGTCTTACAGAAGCTTTGCAGTTTTATTAGATCCCATTTGTTGATTCTTGTTCTTAGAGCATAAGCCATTGGTGTTCTGTTCAGGAAAATTTCTCCAGTGTCCATGTGTTCGAGACTCTTTCCACTTTTTCTTCTATTAGTTTGAGTGTATCTGGTTTGATGTGGAGGTCCTTGATCCACTTGGACTTAAGCTTTGTACAGGGCAATAAGAATGGTTTGATTTGCATGCTTCTACATGCTGACCTCCAGTTGAACTAGCACCATTGATTGAAAATGTTATCTTTTTTCCATTGGATGATTTTGGCTCCTTTGTCAAAGATCAAGTTACCACAAGTGTGTGGGTCCATTTCTGGGTCTTCAATTCTATTTCACTGATCTTTCTGCCTGTCTCTGTACCAAAACCATACAATTTTTATCACTGTTACTCTGTAATACTGTTTGAGTTCAGGGATGGTGATTCCCCCTAGACGTTCTTCTATTGTTGAGTATAGTTTTCACTATCCTGGTTTTTTTGTTATTCCAAATGAATTTTTAAATTTCTCTTTCTATCTCAATGCAGAATTGAGTTGGAATTTTGAAGGGGATTACATTGAATCTATAGATTGCTTTTGGCAAATGGCCATTTTTACTACATTAATCCTGCCAATCCGTGAGCATAGGAGATCTTTCCGTCTTTTAAAATCTTCAATTTCTTTCTTCTAATATTCTTCCCTTTCACGGTTTCCAGTCCATAAACCCCCTATCCCATCTCCCCTTCTTCTATGATGGTGTTCCCCACTCATCCACTCACCTCTTCCCACCTCCCAACTCTGGCATTCCCCTATGCTGGGGGTAGAGCCTTGGCAAGAACAAGGGCTTCTCCACCCATTAGTGCCCAACAAGGTCATCCTCTGCTACCTATGCAGCTGGAGTCATGGGTCTGTCCATGTGTACACTTTGGATGGTGGTTTAATCCCTGGGAGCTCTAGTTGGTTGGTGTTTTTATGGGGTTGCAAACCCTTTCAGCTCCTTTAATTCTTTCTCTAACTCTTCCAATGGGGACCCCATTTTCAGTTCAATGGTTGACTGCAATTTTCTGCCTCTTTATTTGTCATACTCTGGCAAAGCCTCACAGGAGACATCTATATCATGCTCCTGTCAGCATGCACTTCTTTTCCTCAGCAATATTGTCTGGGTTTGGTGGGTGTTATTTATATGGGCTGGATTCCCTGGCGGGGCAGTCTCTGGACGGCCATTCTTTCAGTCTTTGCTCCATATTATTCCTTACCTGATCCTCCAGTCTGTGTCCTTGACTCTGTCATCTCACCTCCAACCCCCAAGGACATGTAGGGTCAGGTGGCAAGTAGTCTAGGACACAATGAACAATACACCTCCAGTTCTCTTCTGTAACAAAATATATTGCTTTTTTATGTGAATGAACAAGTAACCCCTTGTGTTTTCTTTTTCCTTCCAAAAGTTCCTAATCTATTCATTTAAATTAAAGAAAAAAAATCCAGTGACTTCACTAATATATAAAATCAAAACATATTGTTGAAAAAGAAGTGGATTAAAGCCCAATGGTATTTAAAAGGAATTTGAGAAGGTATTGGAGATGGAGCAAGGGACTTCGGCTCTGTGATAATTAGTTGGTGAGGTGCATAACTTGGAAGATTGACAAGTGAATATTGTGAGTTTTAAACTTTGCTGGGCTAAATAATACAAATTTTGTCTCAAAAACACCTGAAAAAACAGCATATGCAGACATACATGATTTCGATACTATCTAGTGCCACATAAAATGTCAGGACAAACTATTTCTCTGGTTACAAATACAAATAATATATATTTATATATTGCCTGGTTTTGGTTCATAAAACATATAATTTTGTTATCTAACTATTTTGATTAATATTAAAACGATGGAAATCATTATAATTTGCAGGTTATTGGCAGAGTTCCCATAAAGATAACTTTGACTGTAGAAATAACAAACTGTACAAGTAACATAACTGGAATGGAGATCACTTTTGAAAAGAACATCCTTTATATTTCTATGTCACTAAGCAGGTTGTTTTATTATATAGTAACTGTATTTCTGAGTCAACATTGCTAATTTGCTCTTGGGTATTTTCCTAATTTACCTGGAGGTTATTTTGGGACAATAAAATCGAAATTTCCATTCCAGAAAGATAATGATGGAAATTTAAAGGCTCTTGGAAATGTTCTTAAGCATGCTCTAATAATTTAATGAATTTAAAGAATATTTAATATTTTGCTATTTTCCCTAAAATTGAGGAAATTCTGTGCCATTGTTATGAGTCAAATATAATGCGGCCTGCACGTCATGCTGTATAGTACATGACATTTAGTAACTCCCTAGTCAGCACCACAGCTCTCAGCCTTTCAACTATGTAACTACTTCTCCTAGAGCACAGTTGATCAATTTTAAAATACAAAAATAATAAACAAACAGTTGACATATGCATGATGTGTGTACACACAAGAGTTATTTTTATCTTGCTTTTGTACAATAAAAGAGAAAGAAATGGATTTTTAATAACATAATGTAGGAATTTAAGCATACAGTGACCAATAACATTATATTTATAAGAAAGGCATTATTTTGTGCTTTTTTAAGCAATGATAATGGTCATTTAAGGTTCATCTAAGCAAGTTATTTTTTTAACATATTTTCAGGCAGCCAAAAACAATTATTATTGGCTGTGAGGAACTCTTCAAGATATTCACATATCTGAATTGGATCTTTCTTGACATTAATATAAAAATTCATGTCATTTCAGTTTATGGTTTTGTCATGTTTGCTACTTAATTGGTGTGGAGACTATACCAACTAAAAGATAATTAGTCTGAAAATAAATTGGTCTTTGTTTTCAAATATATCATGTTTTCATTTTCCTTCTGAGAGTTGAACTTCTAAATGATGCTACTTATAATGATCTCAATACAAAGAAATGCAAAATTAAAGGAGGAATATATATTCTTTATGCAAAAAATGAGAACATGTTCCATGATTCTAAAATATTATGCCTTATATTTTAGGTCCTTTTAAATAGACATCAAATACCACCATAGAGAAGCCCTTACAGTACTATAGTTGACATTTGCATTCTATCCTCTCTGTTTTGATGTAATTGAGTAACTGCATTCAAGTGCATCAGGATGCCCTCACAGATATTTTAATAAATATGTTCTCGACCGGCAGATACAAGAAATTTATGTTTTTACTTCAACATTATGTAAAATTAGAAGAAAAAGAGATTTTGGCATTGAAAAGCCTGTAATATTAATGATCTATCTTATGCAATTTGCTAACTTCTCACAAGAGTCAGTTTTTTCTTGAGACCATAGATGCTAAACTTCAGGAAGGAAGTTTTCATGACATATACAGCTCAATTCACCTGAGTCCCATGTCCTAAGTGTGTAATGTCCAACCACAAACCCTGAGAGTCAACCAAAGGCTATATTTCTTGTTATAAAAGAGCCCTTGTTCCTGCAGTGAGACTAGTACATCAACCTAATTTTTTTTTAAAAAAATTACTTTACAATCTGTCCCACCTACAAGGTGTACTGCAGTAATCGTAGGTCAGAGTTTGTGGGAGTGGCAAACCAAAACAGTCAAACTTGAGGTCCAATTCCCAAAATGTAGAACCAGACTGACTCTGACTGGATGGCCAAAAATTAGAGGCTGGAATGCTCATAGATCCAAAATAAAACCAAACATCATTGAAAAAAATGAAAGAAAAAAGTCAATGAAATGATTCTTAATGACATTCTGTACTCATAGATCATTGTCTAATTCAATTGTGGTCAGAGAGCCATCATATAACAAATGATGGGAAAGCAGATGCATTGTTCCTCAGTTGAACACTAGTCAGAGCTAGAGAACCCTGTAGAAGAGCAGAGAAGGATGAAGAGTAGGAGACAGATGGGTAGAGGGGACCATGAGAACTCAACCGACATAATCATTAAAGCAGTGCTCTTGGTGGTTGGAGCTCCCAGAGACTAAAGTAGCAATCCCAAAGATGTCACGTTAAGAGTGTTATGTCCTCTGCAAATATTACTAGTGCATTGCCTGAAGTTCTTGAGGACCCCTAACAGTGGGAGTACAGTGTCTCTGAATTTTTGCTTACTCTTGGGACCCTATACATACTAATCAGTTGCTTCATCTAGCTGTAATGTAAAGGGAGGTGGTTAGGCTTACTGTGATTTTTTTTTCTGGATAATATTCCTAGGAGACCTACTATTTTTTGAAGGGAAATGGAAGAGAAGTTTCTAGGCGAGAGGATGTGTGTGTGTGTGTGTGTGTGTGTGTGTGTGTGTGTGTGTGTGTGTGTGTGTATGTATGGTGAGGGTCTGGTGGCAGGACTGGAGGTAGGGAAAACTGCAGTCATAATTTAAAGAATGAGAAAAATAAACATAAATTAAGTAATTAATTAAATTAAATAAGACGGAAAAAGTATACTGGGAGTAACCGGGACTTCTATGACCAACCATTCAAAAGGAGGTTGTAGTGTAAAGCACTAAGCTTTATTTTAGTCTACAGTCTTTGTGGAGAGCATTGTCAGGACACATGGCATAATTTCCTATAAGGAATACACAGAGGAATACACACACACACACACACACACACACACACACACACACACACACACACAGTTGGATGACTGAGGCTGGATCAGCACAAAAGCCTCTTTCCCGTGGCTTCCAATGTTCCATAAAATACTATGACAGCTGACAAAGGAGCAAATCAATTAAAGAGTTTTACCCAGTTGCAGCGTGCATTAAGTATGACAAAGGACAGGATGGGAAAAAATACACACACACACATACACACATACATATACATATATATATATATCGACTGAATTAGTGAAACTCACATACCATTGGCAACAGCTATTCGATTTATTGAAGCCTCAATCAACAGGAAAAATCATACCTATTACTGGATACCTATCTTTCCTCCCTGGACATCTGAAGTCATTGACACTAGAATATAATCTTTAAAAACTTTGCTGGACCAGCATCATTTTTTACTACATTTGAAATTTTATCTTTATACCCAAAGATAAGTGTAGCTACCATTTCTCATCAAAGAAGATTTGCTCTAAATTAGGAGAATATTACAGAAAATCACAACTGAACTCAATACAAGGGTCTTTTGTTGGATGTAGGGCTGGTGAAGATCTTATTCTGCTCTGTGGGCTGCCATTTTGTCCTATTGATGTTGAACTTTGTCCTACACAAGATTTCATGAGGTCTCATCTGTTAATTGTTGATGTTAGTGACTAAATTATTCGTGTTCAATTGAGGAAGTTGTCTTCTGTGCCAATGTGTCCATGAATTTCCCCCTACTTTCTCTTCTATTAGATTTAATGTGTCTGGTTCTATGTGGAGATCTTTGATCCACTTTGACATGAACTTTCACACAGCCTGATAAATATGACTCTGTTTTCATTACATGCAGACATCTACTTAGATTTGCACCATTTATTGAAGACGCTGTCTTTCTTCCGTCATGTTTTTGCCTCTGTATCAAAAATCAAGTATCCATAGGTCTGTAGGTTTATTACTGAGTGTTTAATTCTATTCCACTGATCGACCTCTCTATCTCTGTACTAATACCGTTCAGGTTTTTGTTTGTTTGTTTGTTTGTTTGTTTGTTTGTTTAAACTATTGCTCTGTAGTACAGCTTTTGGTCAGGGATGGTGATACCGTGGGAAATCCTTTTATTATGCAGGATTGTTTATCTATCCTGAATTTTTGTTTTCATATGAAGTTGAGACTAGTTTTTTGAAGATCTGTTAAAAATGAAGTTGGAATTTTGATGCAAATTGTGTTGAATCTCGAGATTCGTTTCGCTAAAAAGTTCATTTTAACTATGTTAATTCTGCTTATCCTTGATCATGGGAAATCTACCATACCACAACAAATACCACAAGGATACTTGTTCACCTATTTTCATAGCAGCCTTATTTATAATAGCCAGAAACTGGGAATAATCTAGATGTTCCTCAAAAAAAACGGATATAGAACATGTGGTACATGTCTACAGTGGAATAAGACTCAGCTATTAAGAACAAATACATCATGAAATATGCAGCCAAATGGCTGGAACTAGAAAATATCAATCTGATTGTCTTAACCCAAACTCAGAAGATATGAATGGCATGTAGTCAATTATATGAGCATATTGGCTGCAATGTGCAATACAGAGACCCAAAGCTGGTAAGTAATAGAGAGAGTCCAAGGGAGGATGTTTGAATGTCACTCAGAAGGGGATATAAAGTAGACATTAGAGGTAGATGGGAAGGAGGAATCTGGGTAAGAGAAGGGGTGGGGATCAGGTGTGGGGACAGGGATGGGAGATGGTTAGAAGATAGCTGGGAGAGAGAAGACTGAAGACTGATGTGAGGATGGCATCTCTGGGATGAGACAGAGACCTGATAATAAGGCTGCTCGTGAGGGTCTATGGGTGTGACTCTAGATAAGACTTCTAGTCACTGGGGATATGAAGATTGATGTGGCCACATCCTATAGCCAACTGAGACATTCAGTGGAGGGATCGGGTCAGAAACTCACTCACAAAATCTCCCCAAAATTTGTCCTCCCTATAAGACATGCAGTCATAAAGAAGGGGCACAGATAGAGGACACAACCAAACAATGACTGACCAAACTTGAAACACACCCCAAGGGAGAGAGCCAACTTCTGACACTATTAATGACACTGCTATGCTTGCATACAGGAGGCTAACATAACTACTTTTTGAGAGGCTTCATCCAGCTGTATATGGAAACAGATACAGAGACCCAGAGTCAAACATTAGGCAGAGTTCAGGGAGACTTTGGAAGAAACAGGGGAAAGACTGAGGGAACTTCATGGGTCAAGAACACCACAAGAAGACCTACAGAGTTAGTGAACCTGGGCCCTCTGTGAGGGCTCACAGAGATGAAACCACCAACAAAAGAGCATGCATGGGTTGAACTGAGGCCCCTAAATATTTGCAGCAGATGTGTAGCTTGGTCTTCATATGGGTCCCCTAACAATTGGAGAAGGAGCTACCTTGAAATCTGTTGTATTCCCTTCACTTGGATCCCCCTCCCTTAGTTGGGCTGCCTTGTCTGGCCTCAGTGCGAGAGGATGCACTTAGTTCTACTATAACTTGTTGTGCCAGGGCAGCATATATATTCTTCTTTAATCTGATGTGGCACAAGTTTGATAAACAAACAAACAAACAAACAAACAAACATGAGTAAATATCAGTAGAGCCGACTGCCTTACTCGTGTTCTGCTTTCACAGATGTGAGCAGAGTGCTGTTTCTACTTCAGTTCAGATCCCAGGCTGTCACCCTGAAGCACGTGGCACACACAGCACTGGTAACATTCCAATACTGCCACATCGTGTTGCCCCAGGCTGTCTATCTGAGTACTTGTTCAAACTTACAATTACCCTCTGCGATTGCATCTTTCCACAGAGAGTGGCTTCTCTTGTCTGCCTTTGAAAACCCTTGTTTTCGCATATGTGAATAGGAACATGAGGCAAATTCTGTGCACAAGATTCAAACAGTATCCATGTCCTTAATTGTATTTTTATGCAAATGCAGTTTTGTAAATGGTTTTGTTCAAGTTATTAAGGTATGGCACAAGTAGGAATAATGGAAGGAAAGAAGGAAGGAAGGATGGGTGGAAGGAAATAAGGAATGAAGAAAAAAGGAGTTCTAAAAAAATAGAGGGAAGGTAGCATAAGTAAAAGCTTTTATTGTTCAAAAAGAAATACTAGTAAATAAGGCATTAAACCAAAGAACCAAAAGCACTGTATGCTTCTCTTTATATGTATTTGTTACTTGTAGAAACAGAATAAGGTGAAAAAATGCTCTGAAGCATTTCCATCTCATTAATCATAGCATCCTATAGAGTAATGATTTGTTCTATATATTTCAAAGTATAAATCAAGATTTTAGTGAATTATTTAATTAAAAAATTGAGAGGAAAAATATTACATCATTATCATAGATCGCATGGACGTTTGAAATATGTACATGTAATGGATGGCTAAATTGAACGAATTAGTGTGCATTAAAGTGTTCTGGTTTCTAATTGCCATTCATAATATTTGACTACTAGATTCCTATTGATTATGAATTAAAAGCTGTCCACAAGAAAATATACTCTGATTTTTAAGAGAAGCTCTGAAAATGCAGGTAAAATTCAGAAAAATAAAATAAGATCATCTAATGAGAGAAATAGCATCATCATAAGGTATTTTCTTAGGTAAACGCAGAGACACAAAAGTGTAAAGAGAAATATTCTGCATTTTACCTCATTTACAACTGCTCAGGAAACTAACTACATAATGATGAATGATTTCCTAGTGCTCCATGTAAAACCATGAATGAAAGTACCTAGCCGTAATGTTCTAGTTTTGTGAAACACAGAAAAAAGTCCTCGTAAATACATCAGAAAATGAAATGAGGACATACCAACTGGTGTTAAATACAACACTCGAGAGAAAACTGGATGGAGCATGAGTGAAAAGCATCATTTTCAACAAGGGATACAGTAACATAGAGGAAATAGGTGAGAATCATTCTATTATCCCAGAAAGTAAAGCAATTCTCACCTATTGTGAGTCTAAAATGAGATAAATATCAGAATGGAAGTAAGGTTATAGCAACATCTTCAGAAATAACTAAATATCTAAAAATGGTTCAACACATGCACTTGATAAAATAATTCACAAAACGCACATATGACAATTGTGTAATATAGAAAGTGGTATAACATATGTTTATAATTATCTTACCTCCTATTTTGCACTTTTAATTTTTTTGTAAGCAAACCATTATGACAGTAAATTAATTCAGTGTTAGAATGGAATTTTTGTTCAGTTTAATAAGTACGATCACACAATTATAGTCTATCCTATTAACATAGCACTAAGCATAATTTCCTTGAAAATTTAAAGTTATAAGACATGCAAGTTTTTGTCCATTGTAACCTGCTTTCTAAAGATTAATAGTATTTGGAGATGTTTTAACTTTTTACAGCATTAACATATATCAGGGTGTATTTTAGTTTTTTAAAAAATGTTGCCATCTCTTAGAAGCTTGTGTTTTCTAATGATAAACAGTAAAACTTAGGATGGTGGGAGTGTTAAAGATGTTGAGGAACTAGGAGGAGGAGAGGGAGGGAACCCATAATCAAGACATATTATGTGGAAAAATAATAAAATGTCACATGGTACGATACTCTTTCTGGAAGCGTTTGTGAGCATGCTTAACAGGTAAGTGACATACTTTTTGGGAATCGAGGTGGGTTGTCATTGACATCAGTAAGGGTGATGTTGACAATGGTAGTTCCAGCGAGTCCTCCGAGCTGTCCTCCCATGTCCTTCGCTTGAATGAGGACCTGGTACTGCTCCTTGACTTCTCTGTCCATGTTTGGCAATGCTGTTCTAATGACACCTTGAGGGGAAAGTGATAACACAAAATCAACATCACAGCCCAACTGCTTCTCCTGACCCAAGTAAACTGAAAGAAGAAAAGAATGCTTATGTTTAGATTTATTAAGGATAAAACATTTGATAAAATCATCTTCCCAAAACTAAAATGACCTAACTATCCTAAAGTTGGGATGTGACTTAATCTTTCATTTTCACAGCCACACCTTAAAACAAGAAAATGGCAGGCCATCTCTTCCCAAATCAAATAAGTTAGACCTCATTTATGGACTCGAGTCTATGCTGAGTTGGAGAAAATGTTAAAACCCTTAGATTAAAACGGGCACATGGAGTAATTTAAGCAGTTAAACTGAGCTGAGGGCATAATGATAAACGCTATTCTTGTCATCTCGATTCTATACTTTTCACAGTAAACAATCTGTTTAATTTAAAAATACATAAAATACGCCCTCCACATCACCTGTTTTGTCTTTTGGTACTTCCTTTAATCATGTTAACTAAAGAGTTTCATCTCTTCTACTCACTTCTCACGTAGTTATCATTAGATCTTACTGTTGTGAGACTCCTTAGATGAAGGTAATCCACTGTCAAGGAGAGTATCTTATGCTTAAGTATAAATATTTTATATTTAGAATAATAAGTATTATACATTTGATCCTATTTAGTATGTGACGCAAGAAATTAATGGCTAGATGGATGAATGAACTGATTGATCTTAATATCTTGAATCTTATATGACATATGTCTGTTGTTAACATATGGTAGTCATTTCTATTCTTGTATCCAGGTATAAGAAGTACTTTATATTTCTATTTTTTCATGGGGAAAATTTATAAACTTCAGAATCGTTTGGAAGGTGAATTAAATTTTTAAAACCAAATTCCAATAGGTAGGCAAGTGATATAACAGGTGAAGATTAAAGAACCTTTATTAATCACATATGATTTTGATAGTGGTAAGATATGTCTTAAATAAAAAAGTGTA
The DNA here is from genome assembly GCF_011064425.1 of Rattus rattus. Classification (NCBI taxonomy): domain Eukaryota; kingdom Metazoa; phylum Chordata; class Mammalia; order Rodentia; family Muridae; genus Rattus; species Rattus rattus. The sequence goes on from NC_046156.1 coordinate 160,780,008, forward strand.
TGAATAATAAAATATCAGCCATCAATACAGTATATAGCTTTTAAATCAGTATCCCAGAATACATCCATATATCTGTGCTTGCTATGATCTACTTACTTACCCATTGCTATATTTTTGCTAATGCATATTGAACTGCAATCTGAGATTTTGTCTGGCACTTGGCAGGAAATAGTTACAGAAAAGACATCCGTCATTTTTGTTCCTAATGCTTTATTCATGAATTGGTACTGACACCATTTTGATCCAATCTGTCTTCCCTTCAGCACAGGCTTCTGATACTTTATTTTCAGTTTTTCTAAAACTAAGACTTTTAAGCTCTACACCTCAGTGTTGTTGCCTTACACACCTTATATTATTTGGCATCAATCTGGAGGGCAATGCTCACATTTTCAAGATCATTTCCTATTTAAGACACGTGTGTTTGCTTGGTAATATCAGTGAACAAGAATTATCTTTAGTTAAAATGCTATATAAACATTCATTTATCTTCAATGCACATAGAACTTTTTTTTCTTTATCATTTATAGCACTACATTATTCATCTCCCAGAATGAAAACTGTATATTGGAGAAGAAAAAAAGAAGAAATGGGAAAATAAGTTGGGGTGGGGAAGAGAGAGAAAGAAGGAAAACAAAAGACAAAGGGGGTTATCATTCTGGGGCACAGAATCTGTGGCTTACTTCCACCTATTAATAATGCTATGATGTGGATCCATGTAGATAAATATGTTTATGGTGTCAAATTTGGTGTTTATATTATATTT
>NC_046156.1:160780780-160788484 GCF_011064425.1 Rattus rattus
CAGAACTCTTTCAGGTTGAAACCTCCACAGAGGAGACAAAACGTTGATTTATTCTGGCTCCCAGGAAGATCACACTTTCTGGCACTTTCCGTACTTTCCTCTATTTCATAAAGTTCCTTATCCCAAATATTATTCACTTAACTTTCACATCGGATTAGAGCGTGTATCTTGCATTGTCCAGTATCATGCTGCAAAAGTGAAAATGTAAAAATGTGCATATTCAGATTAGGCTGTGGGAAGTCTTTGATTCCCCATGATTCCTCTGTAGCCATGTGTTCAAGTAGCCCTGTGTCCTTGCTCTTTCTAGCCTTCAGATCCCTGCAGGAGAAGAATCACATGGATAAGAATCAACCATACTAGCCAAGTATAGCCAAGTTAAGCTGATCCTATTTGCCATTTGATAGGAAGAACCAATTATTGTGCAAAGTATGTCAGTACAAAATCAAACTTAGAGAGTTGCCCCCTACAGTTTTTTTTTTTTTTCTGTTTTGTTTCTGAACAATAAAGCGGTACATCGTAGCAATGGTTCTTGTGCTGAATTGAATCTTTCACTAGGTGATTTGAATCTGGGAGTGGCTGGAGCGTCCTGCTGCTGGCAACAAGAACCTTCCCCCTTGGTTAAAATACACAAAATATCCTCATTTCCCTATTTAAGAAAGATCAGTTTTATTAAACATAACTGTCATCCAACACACCCTGGGGATCTTAGATCTCTATTTCCTGTGTCTTGATATAAGTTTCTTACTTTAGTTAGTATTTCAATGTTATGTTTATGTACCATAATCATGTCTTCTGATATCTTGGACATTCTCACACATATATACATAAACATGAATGCATACATGTGAAGTTACATATAGGAATGCATGCATGTATGCTTGTGAACCATGTGTGCACCACATTATGTATGTGAGGTGAGTGTGTATGTACATGTATGTTTATGTGTATGCTTCTCTTTGTGTTTGTGTATGTGTGTGCATGTGTGCCTGTGTGTTTATGTGTGTACATTTGTGTGTGTGTTTCTATGTGTGCTTGTGTGTGCATATGTGTGCAGGTGTGTGCATGTGTGACTGTGTGTTTGTGGGTGTGCATTTATTTGTGTATGTGCCTGTATGTGTGTGTCTGTGTGTTTGCGTGTCTGTGTAGTCTACTAAATACTCAAAAATGAACCCAAGAAGAAGTAGAGCCCTTGGCCACCACTGAAATACATATTGGAAATCAGGAATGTTTTCATCTGTTGGTACATTTCCCTTCAGCAATAGAGGAAGCAGAACATCCTTACTAAGTTCTAATCTTTCCCTTCTTATTCTTGCAGCCAGTCCATTCTATGAGTGTTTAGGAAACAATGCTAAACCTAACTTTGCTCCCCATTCTGTAATTGTGGCCATGGTATTCTTCTACCTCTTCAATTTACAGGAGGAAGAGAGAGAAAATTAAACTGGTAGGTTCGAAAATCCTAGCTTCATTGTCTATCCCCTTTTAATATGCTCTACAGTTGAGCTCCTTAAGTTAATGAGAGCCTTTCAAATTATACAGAGCCCTAGGCAAGATTAGGCTGCCTATTACACAAGAGATGATGCAAGTTGTGCTGTGAGGTCTTGAACTCTCAGTGTTCTCTCTAAGCTGGTGTGATTCGGGATTCTCTTTCTAAATTCTAAGAGAGATCTAAGTCTGTATCCATTGTTTTGTGCATACTCCCATAATTCTGCTGGGCTTGAGTGACTCATATGAGTCAATAAATATTTAGTCAATACAAATCAATGAATGTCTCTGCTGTCCTTTAGGAGCTTGGGTTTCCTAGAGTGTACAACATAGTCCTTCCAGTGACATAAAAGTACATTTCCCTGTATTTGGGGCATGGTGGCTTCTTTTCCGTGTGAGGCACAGAATGGGACTGTGTAAGTAGAGAAAGAATGTACAGCAATGATATGAATATTTGTTTGATTTTTACCTAGATGTTTATGTCCATATGTCATATGTATATATGAGTGCAGGTGACTTTGGAAGCTGGAAGAGTGTATCGGATATTGTGCAGATGGAGTTACAGGCTGCTCTGAGATTACTGAGGTGGTGCTGGAAGCAAATGAGTCTTCTGCAAATATATTTTATGTTCTTAAACAATGAATCATCTCTTGAGGTTCATAAAGTTAACATTTTCAATACATCTTAATTGAAATAGAATTAAATCACTCCTCTTTACCTCTCTCCAGTTCCTCCCATGTTCTCTACCCCTCACTCTCAACTCATCAGCTTGTCTTTGATTGTTATTTGTGTGTGTGTGTGTGTGTGTGTGTGTTGCATGCACAGATATATAACTATAACTCATATACTCCATTATGGTTGATTATATTTATATGGTGACAATGATAGATACTCTCTATTGGACAACAAATATGGGTTCATCCTCAGGGAGATGCTAATTTTTTCTTTTTCAGCAGTCATTACCTACCTATAGTTTATTGCTTAAGTGTGAGACCTTGTGAAATTTTCACTCTTCCACATTAGAATGTCTTTTGGCATTGACATCGATCCTGTCTTGTTTCTGTAGCCATACTTAGGAGAGACTTTCACTATAGATTTCCTGGTATTCTGGCACTAACAGTCATTGTGTGCCCTCTTTCCTGCTATTTCCTGAGTCAGAGTAGAAGAGCCCACGCTGCAAATGAGTGTGCGAGAATTTGAAGCAATCATGGTGCAATTAACCTTTGTTCCAAATGTTTTTTGAAGGAGCCAGTTCTCATTGTAAGTTATAGTTGTATAACTTATATATAGTTATTATAAGTTATAGTTAAGCTAGTTGATATGTAATTTAAAATAAGCAACTATGCCCGAAATCGAAAAACAGATTCTTCTCATCATGTTTTCAGTGAAAGAAATTTTGTTGGCTGTTTGAGAAAGGCCCAGCCCATTGCGAGTATAAAACTTGTGATGACTCCATGGAATCATTTTTTAAGTCTCAGCACCTCAGCTAGTGGTCAGGAGGAAAATCAGAGCAAAGAAGTTGATGGACGTTTTGAACAGTTCCCTTCTGGGAGGTAATAAGGATCTGACTAGGTGTGGGTTCCAAGCTAAATGGAAAACTGTCCTTTTGTTTAAAAGGGAAGATAACATACTCAGAGTTACAGAACTTTCATCCAGACCTGACTGAGCTTGCATTAGATCAGACAGCAAATGAGGTATTGATAGAACTATTTTGAACAGTCAATAGTCTCTTGATGATTGATATCTTTATACTGTCTGGTAATATCAATACTTTTAGAAGCTAGAGAACAATGTTGTAATACTATATTATTTTTATGGAATCTTTAGATGTAATCTAAACTCAAAAGTCTCATTACTTAAACATCAGGACCTGTGGTTGACTTTCTCAGACACAAGAGAAAGAAAATTAAATCATCACCTTATCCTTTGTGTACAAAATCATCTTTTCATCAGAAAACAGTGCAGAAGATGTCAAATATCTTAAAGTTCTTGTAACATGGAGAGAGAAATGTGATTTACAAGGGCAGCCTGCACAAAAGAGTGTCTTAAAGAACAACAACAAAGGACTTCTCAGGGACCCAGTGATATTTTTATCTGACAGTTGTTTCTGTAAAAGCATTCAGCTCTATAAAGAGTTCTCCAAATGTTTTCTGAGTTTTCTGAAATGTAATCAAGTAGTGATACAGAGCAAACAGAATGGCTTACCCAGCAGCCTTTGCCTTCCTTCCTGCACTTAAGTCTCATCCATATCGCTTCAGAAGAATTGTGTTTGCATATGCATGAATGGTGTGTGTTCGTCTATGCATCTGCAAGCATACATTCGTGAGCTTGATGATGCTGTGAAACATGAGGACCTGAGGTCCCAGCTCCAGAATAGATATGAAAATCTTGATGAGGATATGCACTTATGCCTGAACTTCAGAAGTGTGTGGAGAAGAGACAAGAAAATTCCCAGGGTTTCTGTCTGCCAGCCTAGCTTTAGCCTAAGTAAGAGTGCCTGTCTCAAGGACACAAAGCCAAGAATGATAACGCATGCCATTTAATATCCTCTCTGGCCTCTGAATTCTTGGACAGACATACATACCAGTACACATATTAATGAACTACACTGTAGACAGACACACATAGAATATAAATTGGAAGAATATTTTCCAAATATTAAAAACTCACAGACTTATCACTTTTATTATGACTCCCCAAATACTCAGTACAAGAACCATAAATCCTACCCTAAAGGACAACTGAACTGAAATAATTTAAGCCCATAATACAGAGACAATTTTAAAAGCTATCAGAGCAAAATGATTTATTATATACATGTGTACAAAAATAAAAGTGACAGTAGATTTTGGAGCAGAAATAAAGCAAGCCAAAAGATATGATATTTAAAGTGCTAGGAGAGAACAAAACAATCTATAAATCCATACCCAGAGAAAGACTTTTGGAAATATTGAGAAATAAATATAACTTCACACACGTGTTCGCACATGCCTGCACTCACACGCACACACACAGACACACACACACAGACACACACACACAAACACAAACACAAATACACACACAAACACACACACACACACACATATTTAAGAAAATACTGAATGGAATCCTTCCAGGGAAAACATGGCTACCTGTCTGCCATAGTGCACACATGAAAGGAAGAGACAAACTCAAGGGTTATCTCTCTTCAACCTTGTTCGAGGCAGAGACTCTATATTCCAGATTGCTGGCCTTTGTCTCCTTAGATTCTTCTCCACCTCCATTCTCACAGTAGGAGCACAGAGATTTCGGGTGTGCATGTGACCAAAGTAAGTTTTATGTCGTTTCTGAAGACCTGAAAACAGATCCTCATGATTGCATGACAAGAATGAGAAGATTTGAAAAGAAAAAAGTATATATTTTACTGAGTTTACCTTGTTCTGTAACAAGAGCTAGGAAATACCTAAATGTCCATAGGTGGTTTTAATAAAATTCTGGATGACCGCTGGGAATGCTGCTGTCAAGATGGGCTCCTTGGTTGAAAAACCAGTGATGGGGTCACAGAATAATAGAAGATAAAAAACAATAGTTTGCCATCAAATCATGGTGAACAGCCATAAAAGAGAACAGGAAGTGCTAGAAATGAGTGCATTGACTGTAGAGATCTTTGATGACTGCCTAATTGATCACAGACTTTTTAAAGGAAAAGGATCAACAGATTACTATCATGTTTGGTTGACACAATGGGTTGCTATGGTTAGGATGGGATCTTATCACCCAGTGTGTACCTCCTTCAGCCCATTCAACCCATTCAGAAATCAGAGCTCTTTGGCTGTAGAGAAGTCCTCATCAGGGGATAAATATGCTGTTTTGGATCTTTCAGTGCCAGAGGTATTTATCCTGTGGTCTGAAGCTTGCCAATGTCACAATGTAGCTTCAAAAATGGCCAACGGATTTGTAGACAATGTCCAATAACAATGCCAAAATATTGAAAACCCGGGCAGCTCCTTCTGTATGACCTGAATCTGTGTACCAGGGTGCTGTGCATTGAAAAGGAGAAGTAGCCAGATCTAATAGAGATTACTAAATGCCTCATCTGAACTGAAGGGGTGATTCCCTGTGATAGCAAATATCAGAGTCTAACTAAATAATGTAGGAGACTACAATGGAAGTGAAGTCCTCAGTCAAAGCCGCAGCTATGCCAGTAGGTCTGCAGAGAAACCCTTTGGTCATTCTGATAATTACTGAATGTAAGTGGCGTAGATACGTAGTAATCAGCATATTTCCCACAGTGATTATTTAGTATTGCTGAGGTCCACTGTGTTGGGAAGGTCTAAGTGGAAGCTCTTGAACTTCGTCTTTCTGCCAAGATATATATTAATACAAATGCATTACTGCACCCCTGCAGGGAATTACAGAGATTGATGTAATTATGGTGTCTTCAAAGATGCAGAGACACTAATGTCTATTAAATCCCTCTTTCATTTAGCAGTTTAACTTGGACAGACAATTGCATGAATGATGACTAATTATTTTAAGTATTCTCAGGTAGTGAGATTCTATGTATAGCTGCTATACAAGATACAAGATGTTTACTCAAGAAAGTCTTGATAGCCCCTGTACCTGGTAGGTAATGTATTTTAGCTTGGATTCTGCCATTATGTCCATACCCATTTTAACAATATGACCTGGACAATTGACAGTATGTCCAGGGCAGAATTTCACAGTTGTTGCTTCAAAAATCATTTATTAACTGTCTTTGAGAACTTGATCATTTTGAACCTCTATAAACCATCTCACTAGTCAAATGTGTGGACATTGAAAATGCTGATTGTATCTGATTGGCAAGTTATGAGTGAATTGAATGAAAAGATAGTTCTGATTTCATTAATGCCAACTCATGCTGCCTTGTATTTTGTTAGTTCGAGCCTGTAGACTCTGGAGTGACACTTCACAATCAAATAATTAAGAAAGAACAATCCTGAGTTTGATTTAGAAATGAGTCACTTGATGAGATGGCACCTACTTAAAATGGATAGCTGGGTATTATTGCCTATTCGGAAATGACTGTGAAGATCACTGGTGTACAAGGAAATATTCACAGTCTAGAGTACAATAATCAGGGAATAGGGTGGTCTAGTCTGTACTGAGATTTATTCTGAGGTCAGATTGGAATTTATTTACTGAAAGGAGCACATGGTTTGGATGAGGGATAATATTAGAAGGTTGGAGGAAAGAAATTTCACAGGAAAGCCTGGATATTGGCTCCTCATTATAGACACAAATGATAACATGTATATGTTACATATGTGTGGAAGGATAGTTAATAAAATGGAGGCCATAAATCAGAAAGAGAGCCAGAGGTGGGTATATGGAAGACTCTGAGGGGAGGAAGGGAATGGATAGATTATGTAATTACATTGGGAATCTCGAAAATAAAAGAAATTACTTGTAAAAAATAGTTTTGTTTTTGGTTGAGAATATTTACTCACTGACATTCATTAGAGAGGAAACTGGGTGTGCCTCTGTGTTTCTGTATGTACAAACTCATGTGTATTTAAGGATGACATCACAGATACGAACTACAAACTTTTGGCTAATTAAAACTAAGGGGAAGATAATAGTTTTCCATATTTTCATTTGTAGTTCTATGTATTATTTCTATGTAGTAATATTTCCCTTTCTCCTGTTTCTCTTAAAAATATATTTATCTGATTTATCAGAAATTAACTTTCTCTTTCAGTCTCTGGTTACCAATAAGTTATAAGATAAATAGTTATGTTTTAAGTATAATATTATCTGCAAAGAGTAACAAAATCTGTCAAGACTATGTTTTTCCATTTTCAGGTATGGGAAAATTTTCACCTCTAAGAAACATGTATGTACCTTGATAGGTAGTATTAGCTTGGTATGTTATTTTGATGTTGGAAGTTATTTAAATATTATATAAAGGAGTGTAAATCCCAGCTAAAGAGCAAAGGAGTAGACTGTGTGATTTATTAATTTATTTCCTATAACTCTTGGTGAAGGCCTGAATGCAAGCTCTGTCACATCACAAACAAAAAGCATTTCTTTCAGCATTTCTTTGTGAATGCAATCACATTGTTGAGTTTCTTGAACTAGAATACAGGAGGGACATTAAAAGCAGAACCTCTCCTAAGGGTTCTACCAGTGGTATGGAAGACAGTTGTGTGGCATGAGAGAACCTGATGAATGCTATTAACTAGCAAAATCTGGGTC